>NC_088363.1:55407759-55410259 GCF_034508935.2 Berghia stephanieae | reverse complement strand
AGGCGTGACAGGCCTTTGCAGCATAATTGTTATGGGCTCATATTGCTAATTACAACATTGTAAAATGCAGCCTAAATGCAGCATTCGGTTATCAGACCTGCAAATACGTGCATCTGGGGGTGGGGGTGGTAAGTTGGGATGGGGTGTGTTAAGACCATTCTGTAGATAGAGCACGCGAAGCAAAGTTCGAATCCGCAATTTTTCATAATTATTTTTAACCTACTTCCAACGCTGCAATTGTTAGGTTTTCTACTGAAGATCAGTAAATTCGGACGGTCAAGATAACAAACCAATGTAGCAAGGAATCGTATTGTCTACTTGACGCTATGTAAATCAATATCGATTCCAGACCCATTGATAAATAATTTTTAGGAAAAAATGTATTAAAATAAAAGTCATTGCCTGCACAGTTTAAACGACAATAATGATTTATTATCAAAA
The DNA here is from genome assembly GCF_034508935.2 of Berghia stephanieae. Taxonomy (NCBI): domain Eukaryota; kingdom Metazoa; phylum Mollusca; class Gastropoda; order Nudibranchia; family Aeolidiidae; genus Berghia; species Berghia stephanieae. The sequence continues at coordinate 55,409,818 of NC_088363.1, read as the reverse complement.
TTTCGAATGATTTTAATATTGCATTGGCATCCCTTTTTTTTTTTATTGAACGCTATTCATTGTTGATTCTTTTTCCAATGGAAAACCAGCTAAATAAATTATATTACATTTGGATGACACTGACACACACACACACATACACACACATACACGCACACACACACACAAACAAACATACACACACATACACACGCATACACGCACACACACAGACAAACAAACATGCACACACACACACACACACACACACACACAATTTAACACACATTGTGTATTGTGCACTAGACTTAAACAATGCGATTAAAATGAAAAAGAACTAGTTTGTGACATTTTGTTGTCTCAGCTTTTTCCAAGTCTTGAATTGCATTTTACCAAGGATTTTTTTAATGAGGCATTTATGTAGCGCAATATTCACTAAACATGCTCAAAGAGATTGACAAGAGGTCCATAACTAACAGCAACACGTAACAAGTAGGACGAGACAAGACTCCTGTCATGGTGGTATTACATTTATTTTTTTTCGGACACAGACAGCGCTGATAAAGACAAGCATATTCTTTTTACACCCAAGTACGGTGAGAGAATGTGAGTAAAGAGCCGTATCGAAGAACTTAACTATGAGCCAGTCAGTACGGAACTCGAAACTTAAGACATTCCGATCCGTAGGCGAGTGTCATAACACTAGAACACATATCCGCACAAATTTTATAGGTATTTATAGTGTCAATTTCTTTATCAAAAAATACATCAGACGACCCTTCGCTATTACTTGTCACTTTGTGAAAAAGCTAAGATATGGTGTCAAGTAAAATCGAAACCAACAGACCAGAAATACGGAAAGAAAAAACTTGAGCTTTATTTAGACCCCAATATCCACAAATCTACCCAAGCGCTCCACAAGGGGGTCCCAAGTAAAATAGCAACACGTAATATCTAGACGGAACATGTCCTTCAGAGACATTAGGCTCATGGATCCGGAGTTTAAACAGGTTTATATAACTTGAAACGGACGACAGAAATTACTAGCTACCCTTTGGATAGAACGCCAGTCTGTCACAAAGTATTTTCCGTCTGATTTAACAGGCCCAGCTACCCAATCAATGCTGGCTCGAGAATGGAGGGGTCATAAACAAAATAATATCGCCTGCACTCTGGATCTTTGTGTGTGAAACGAGTGTTCTGCGAAACGGAGCTACCGGGACCCCTTGTCGTCTATAGTCTTGAGTTTGAGCTTTTTAGATAGCGCTATATATAATACACTAAACGTACTCAAAGCGCTTTACAAAGCTATAATGCTCTTTTGCAATCATTGTTCGAAGGAGACAACGCTGTTACCGGCCAGGTTTTCAATTTACCACTGAGTACGGTGAGAGAATGTGAGTATAGAGCGTTTTCCAAAGACTCAACTTTACACCGGGGCGGGACTCGAACCAGGGACCTATTGCCATTCTATATGACAATCTATAGCAGAGACGGATTCATGTTTTATTAACACGCTTGTATCACTTTGATCGACCACTCTAAAAGATGAAGCTCCCAAGTTCAAATCCTTGTCCCTGACCCTTAATTAATTAAATTTGGGAAATGGTGATAGAAAGAAGAGTAATAGAAGAAAATGTATATAATATAAAAGCACCTTTAGCATAAGCATAGACTTTTAGTGTGACATAAATTATATTCCTAAAAGTGTTTATGATTCATTCCAAACGATACGAAGAGAAATATACAAGAAAAAAAAATGAAAAACGCATCTTGAAAACCCTTTTGCGTGATTTAAAAATAATTCTTTTTATCTATGTTTTGTTTTCATTATTCATTTTATTTTTAGTTGGGGGGGGGGGGGGGGGGGGGGGGAGATGATTTCTTTCATTAACTCCATCTCAAATATTCGCTGATCTACGCAAAATTTAGTCCTCAAAGGGAAAGATCGCAAAATGTTATCTCTCATATTAATCACACATATCTACATACATACTCAAACGCTTCACATATTTATACGCTTACACAAATTCTCTCTATAACTTATTTCTCTCTCTCTCTCTCTCTCTCTCTCTCTCTC
>NC_088363.1:55397759-55402759 GCF_034508935.2 Berghia stephanieae | reverse complement strand
AATAAACAGAAGCGGAAATGTGTTCTGATGAATCACATTATTTCAGTCAGATACAATGCCAACAGAAAAACTTTTGTCTCAACTATACATTCTATTTTTTTTTATTTTTTTTTGGGAGGTTTTTCTTTGACGCAAACCCTTCGATTTCTAGTCTCCGTTCACTCGCAATACGCGAGCCAATTAGATCCAGTATGTTTTCGTTTTTACTCGCAAAAATGTGTACTTTCGAAGATCTGCACTTATATTATAGGGTTTTTAAAGCGAGTGGCAATAGCAACAGGACACTTTTTGCCCCTTTCATTCGAAACCGACGTATTTTCTTTCCGAATCGAAGCGCTCTAAATATAAAGATAGCTGCTCTCTTGTCGACGCTACGATGTATCCTAGTAACTAGCCTCAGGTTGAAGTCCTGTCTCGGCAAATGACTAAAACTTGGCCAAACTTAGTCCGAAGGTGGCATGATTTTAGTCTGGGACGTGCTTAGTCAGCTCCCATGAAATCCGATTTTTCAAGACCTTGACTAAAAGTCAGACATAGTCAGAAACTAAGCGCTAGTCCGCGTTCATGAAAACGGCCCAGAAGACTGCTGGACAGCATTTCTCTCCTCGTCCATCTAATGTCACAGATCTTGTCGTGAGCTGTTGGTAGCTGGCTTAAGCGTAGTTTTTGTTTTGATCTCTGCTACAAAAGTCTTTGTTGCTCACCTTTTCAAGCAACCGTATTGGAAGAGTTTATCTCAGTCTACAGTGACTACTTGTAAGTTGTTTGTAGATTTTTTGATCAATGTCTAAATAAGTTGTCTTGACATGGGAAACTCCTCGACAGTTAATGCGAGTCGGAGTCATTAGAAAAATACGATAATAATCATTGCCAAAGGTAAACAAAGCCAGTTGAATCTCAGACATCAAGCCTCAACGACTGGCTTCTGGTGATCTGGATGATGTTGTAAAGGATGATACTAGTATGTCATTCTAGAAAGCAGATGGTCTGAGATGAATAGTAAGCGGGGGAAAGGCTCTTGTCTCGAGGTAAGTAAAAAATTCGCCTTGGTGTTACTAGAACCTTAATGGGCAATTGTTCATTTCCTTACTGAAACCCTTCGCCTCGATTAAAAAGTTTTATGCCAGGCTACATTAGATATGGAAAATCGGCTTGAAAACCAAAATGATTCGAAAGATGAAACTTTCACACTAAAAGAAAAAAAATATTCATTATCCTCCTAAATAAAGCATTTAAAAATGAACACAACTCACTTTTTTAAACTTTCAATGCAATTTACAGAATCTAAATCATACCTACATAATACCAATTTGAGACGAATGTTCAAATTTATGGTGGCTTAATATTTTTGTAGGTTTACTTCTCTGCCTTGTTTTCACAATGAATTTATCAGATATTCTAGTACCTTACACTACACATTTACACTACACTTTTAGTTTGCAGTGACTAATATTAATTAGCTACCTCTATATCATACAACGACTAAGGTTGTGAATAATTTCTTTGAAGAATCGCAAACACAACATCAAGGGGAAACAGCTGAGGCATCCCAGACCATAGCCAGTAGCTCGAAAGGCTCTTTCTTACATGGCAACCAACGTGGCGTGCCATTCTTAGTCATACGAGATAACAAAGACGGGATAAATTGCGACTTCATTCAGTGTCCAATGCCACGTTTTTGTGTGTCATATTTTTCCGACGATGACTGATATGGAAAATCCTGGATAGTTTCAATTGCCTTATCTAACGTCATGTGAATATATATATATATATATATATATATATATTATATATATATATATATATATATATATTATATATATATATGAGTGTGTGTGTGTGTGTTTGTGTGTGTATGTGTTTATGTATGTGTATGTAGGTAGGTGTGTTTGTTTGTGTAGGTGTGTGTGTTTCAGTGTGTTTGTGTGTTTTCGTGTGACTGATGATTGCTCTAAGTGTGTGTCTAAAATTAATTAGCTGAAATAATAAGTGACGGTCACGATTATTTTATAAACAATAAGCGAAACTAATCGTCGGAATTGTGGTTGTAATAAATAGGATTAGGTAGGAATTGCCTTCTTCTTTGTTGTGTAATGAATAGATAGATAGAAAGATATATAGATAGATAGATAGATAGATAGATAGATAGATAGATAGATAGATAGATAGATAGATAGATAGATAGATAGATAGATAGATAGATAGATAGATAGATAGATAGATAGATAGATAGATAGATAGATAGATAGATAAATAGATAGATAGATAGATAGATAGATAGATAAATAGATAGATAGATAGATAGATAGATAGATAGATAGATAGATAGATAGATAGATAAGAGAACATTATTATGTTATGGTGAAGACAACATCAAGATTAGTTTGATTACCTTTGTAAATGTTTCTTTTAAAGCAACAATTAACATCCCTGCCCTGTGTCTTTCAGGGAACTTAAATCATTTTAACATAAGATTATGTCACGCATTACTCAAAACGGATGTGATATTGGGATCAACCAGATTTAAAAACTTGAATCTACAGTAATAATTAAGAAAAATAAATATTGAATTTATAAGCTTCATTGAGGAGAAAGAATATGTGACCCCACCGCCTCTAAACGAAATTATGTCGGGTTGATTTCGATTCTTGAAAAGCATTGAAAAATATGCGACTAAGGGTTACAAGTAGGCCCCTATATCGACCTATACTTATTTGCAGGTCAGGTAATCCAAATTGTTAGGAGCTTGTGTTGTAATGGAAATACTCTTAAACCAACGCAACCATGTTGTCCATTATTGATTGCAATCGATTATCGGACATGCAATTATGTTCTCGTTGGTCTAGATGTTTTATTGAGAGAAATGGACACGGTTTCTAAAAGTGACTTTAAAAAAACCCTAGGATTTTTACGTTCCTCGTCATTCCAAGAAAAATCAGCTTATCACATTTGACTCACTCCTACACAATGAATTTTTGAAACGCCAGAGGTCACAAATTATCTTTATCTTAAAGCTAACAGCGTGGCTCAGCGGTACGATCTTTGATTCGCATCCGAAAGGTACCGAGTTCGCTGTGTGCGTGGCCTTGAGCAAGTCACCTCGCCCTAGCTCAATCTGTGGGGCTGCACTAAGGCTGACACCTGGGTTATTCCATTCTTCCATTGGAATAGACCCTAAAGACAAATTTCCCCTATGGGATGAATAAAGGGAATTATTTTTTTATTTATTATTTTTTAAATTCTGATAAGATAACTTTAAATTCACTTTTCGCCACTCGTTTACTCCTGACATAATACCTGATTGGTATGCTCGGTCACATATTATTTCATATTCCGTAAGCTGGATTAAATAAAATAGTATGTTTCACTCCGACATAGATACCAGATCAAGGCGGTAGGGCACAAATTCTGGATCTAACGAGTTCGTACTTGATAGTCGGATTCGACGCAAGGACATTGACCAGCGACCTAAGTTCATTCATTTTGCCGTATTCTGGAAAAACACTTATTAGAAAATTTGGCCAGAAAACTGGTCCTTCAAATATCGATCGATTTCAATGACCCTCATCTTGGTAAAAACTACTCTCAAACCTGGGTGCGTCTTCGCAAGAAGTCCCAGTTTTGAGAGTTATTTTGCCAAGATGAGGGTCATTTAAATCGATCGATATTTGAAGGAGGAATATTTTGGCCAAATTTTTAAATATGGTCTTTTTCCAGTGTACGGCTGCAATGCCTTATTGGTTACACCCATAGCATGATACTTACTTATAAAATATTGGGTACTAGAAACAGGATGTGAATTACCATGTGTACAAAGTACATAGTAAATAATAACACAGGGTACGAAGTACAAAGTGCAACGCGCAACAGGTACTGATAAAGTTAATAAAATATAAACATGTTGGGACCTGTGCTGATAATAATAATATTATGTTCGAGTTATCTCCCAGTTTGAGATAGCCGTCAACCCCGCGTCACATTGGTTTTTACTGCCCTCTTGGTCAGGGGCGTGGCTATATTGGTTGCTTGGTGTCTGGCACCGCATCCATCTTTTAAAAATGGATTACAGCATTTTTAAAAATAGACTGAGAAATGGTATATCCCGCCTCTTATTTATTTGAGTAGATAAGTCTTTACTTTAAAGTTTTTTCTTTCTTTTGTATTTACATATATCGCATGTTTTTAGTCATTTTCTTCTGATTCTGGCACCACTCTATACTATAAGCATGCCATGCCACTGCTCTTGGTAAAAAAAATATTAAAATAATCAGATTTGTGATGATGGCTGTATAATATTATTGTTATGGATGAAAGTTACACTTTGAATGAAATGCAGACTCGCCCGCAAAGAGTTAAAATCAACGTGTACTTATTAACAAGTTTGGTAACCCAAATGTTTATGGGCTCATTGGTGTAATGGAATAGCAGATAGTCGCAAACCAACGCAAATTTTTGTCTATTATGACAAAATTTAAAACAAGTCCACAATTGCGTTATCAGACATGCAAATAAAATGTGGGCTTAAGGTAAAATGAATGTATGTTTGTGATTACAAAATGATATTTATTTACCATCTCATTTTGATATTGTACACTTGGACCTGCCTATATTAACGAAGCGCTCAAGCACTCGTAGAATTACGAATATTTGTGTACAAATTCAAAACTATTAATAATATGCTACAATAGACAGCACTAAAAAATAATACATTTAATACAGATTCAAACTTAACCGAACATAATTATCGTCTTGATTTAATATTTTTGTAATGGACAATATTTTGTACTGGTTTGAGAGTATTTCCATTGCAACAATGAGCGCATACCAATTTGGGTAATCAGACCTGCAAATAAGAACACGTTGGTTTAAACCAATTGATGGGAATAAACAAAAATATATCAACGCTTCATTTTCCACTCATATTATTTCGGGAATAGGAAAGGAATTGACAAAGTTTTTCTTTATGCGTGTGCTCTACTGTAAAGTTTTTAAAAATATAT
>NC_088363.1:55382759-55392759 GCF_034508935.2 Berghia stephanieae | reverse complement strand
CAACTTGTCTAAACATGTCAATGCTAACGCATTCAAATATCTTGATATTTTTTCCTGTGGTTTCTTGGAAATCATAAAGCAGAACACGTAGGCTAAATAGTTGGTTTGGAAAAAGTATTTTGTTTTGTTTTGTTTCGTTTTCTATACGATTCATAAGTTTTCATGACAGTGCTTTCTTTGTTGTGTTTTGTGTAGCTAAATATTTAAATATTCTTCGTGTTTGTTTTTAATTGGATGTTTTTTGTTGGACTTTTTTGTTTATTTCTTTTTTTTTCTTTTTTTGTAAAAGGGGGAAAGGGGGGGGGGGGGGATTCACGATTTTCTATGCATAATCCACATATATATACACGCACATATACACATTTCAAACATTGATCAGCACATGCTTAAAATTTCATACACAATATTTATTCCAGGAACGTAATCAAATGATAAACACCTTACTTTCTATTTATTCATTTTTTATTAGAACGAGTCTGGACAAACCGTTCCTACTAAGGTGTAAAATGAATACTTAATAATAATAATAATAATAATAATAATAATAAAAAAATAATAATAATAATAATAATAATAATAATAATAATAATAATAATGTTGAAAACATATATAGTGCTATAACTCCGAGACACCAGACTCTAAGCGCTTAAAATTACAATGTATTCTGGTTGAAACATACTCATTCACACACACACATAAACACACACACACACACACACACATACACAACAGAAACCAGACAGACCTATCTTGTTTCTCATACCATCTAATAAAGACGAAACAGATATGTTTTAAGCGAACGTTTAAAAATAGACAAAGATATTTTAAACCCGAGACTTCTAAGAAACTTCTAGTGATATTTCAAGTTTTTGGGTTTTGACAAGTTTGGGTCATTTCAATTTATCTGTACTTGAAGTTTTTAAAAACGTGGTTTAAAACGTAGATTCTCAGTCAGTGTTTTGCACTCAGCCACTGTGGCTGATGAAAATATTGTTAAGAAAAGGTAAACAAATAACTAATGTTTATGTTTACATAAAACATACAAATTAACATTATCTGCCTTACCTGAGATTATTGAATAATTGTTGTGTCGTCAACAAGAGTCGTTAAACTCAATATTATGTTTAAGAAATTGTTTGTGAAACCTTACTGTAAATTATAATATTGTGCGTCTAATCAAAGCAAAAATTTGAATAACAAGCTGAAAACCTTTGCAGCATTCAATTCGGACGTCACGGACAATTTAACAGTGTTTGCAAGATTCAGTAATCATAAAATAGAACAATTAATTCAACATCATAAATACCTCAAAAGAGATCACTGTCACGGTTGACAACGAGGAAGTAAGATGTTCATTCGAAAACCCCGCTCTGAAAGCTACAAAGTTTAGACATAGTATGAGCTCTGCCGTAAAACCCAAATTCTAAAATGTGCCCAGAAAACTTGTCCTTCAAATTTTGATCGATTTAAATGATCCTCATCTTGGCAAAACTCTAAAAACTGGGATTTACTGAATTCCCAGGTTGGCGAGTTTTTGGCAAGTTGACGGGTATTTTAAATGGTTGTGTGATCGATGATTTCGCGAAGTCCCAGGTTTGAGAGTTTAATAAGGACTAGTTTTATGGCCAAATTTTAAAATTCAGGTTTTACCAGAGTACGGCAGAGCTGATGGTGTTGTTTTGACCATTCACACGAGCTTTTTAAGTTTGTTTGTTTTTTTCGAAAGAAAATATAGGTAAACAAAATATAATTTTGTCAACTCAATTATTATATTGATGATTCTAATTGACTTATTATCTCGCTTTAAGTTTAATAAATTATGAAGGGTTTTTATTTATATTTTTTTTGGGTCTAATCAATGCTTGCACTGGTTCAACCTAACTTACATATTTGGTGATTGAATAAAACAATTCTACTTGTTCTGTTTTTTCAATTCTGTTTGTGACTTTGTGTTTTGTTTTGTTTCTTTTTCTTTTTGTTATTTTGTATGAGTGTGCAATAAGTGTTGTGTCTTTTAAAAAGAATAAAGCATAGGTAGAGTTGAGTTAAGTTTAATAGCATTACTTAGTTTGTGAAATAGTTGGTTTATGTGAAAAATTGAAAAGAATTGTAGAAAAGGGTACGCATTTGGCACGACTTGGTTGTTGCCTTTACGTATAGATAATATGTGTTTTTGATTTAATCAGTTGTACCATTTCTTCGATGTAAAGTGCCTAGAGTCTGTTTAGTTGAGTAACAACGCTATACAAGTTGTTATTATTATCATTATTTATATCATCATTATATTCATTATTATTATTATTATTATTATTATTATTATTATTATTATTATTATTATTATTATTATTTTTATTATTATCATTATTATTATCTATATATCATATCATCATCATCATCATCTATCATCATCATCATATTATCATCATCATCATCATCATCATCGTCATCATCATCATTATGTTATAATATCATTAATATCATCATCATTATTATTATATTATTATTATTATTATTATTATTATTATTATTATTATTATTATTATTATTATTATTATCATTATTGTTATAAGAATCATCATCATCATCATCGTCGTCGTCGTCATCACCATCATCATCATCATCATCATAATAATAATAATAATAATAATAATAATAATAATAATAATAATAATAATAATAATAATCATGATTAGATGTGTCAACCCTTAACTCATCGCTTGGACCCTGTTTATCCATTTTGTTTTGTTCCCGAAAATTGACAACGACAAATATTTCCAAATCTTTGGTTCGCAAGCTAGTATAATGCAAAAAAATAAATAAATAAATAAATCGTGACCCATGCTTCTGCTTAAACTCTCTTGCCGAAGACTGTTAACTGTTATATTAATGATCAGTCGCCTTAAAACAGTATTATTGGAGGGGGAGCGGTTCTGGTGCTTTAAATGACTTATTTAAGCTTTAATCTTATAGACTTTGAGTTAAAGTAAAGACCTTTATTAAGGAGAGTGAGTTTTATAATTAACAACTACTTTTAAAATACGTAAGTTTCCTATTCTTATCATTGTGACATTAAAACCCAATCTATCTTGTTTATCAAATTCAAGCCCTCATAATAAATAGGATTCGCGCTTAGGATCACAAAGAAATTCCAAACAAGCCTTGGAACCCGACTGAGATTGAACGTGGAATATATTATCAAATAACAAATAAGCAAACAGACATTCATGGTGATTAATAAAGAACACAAACAAATCAAGCAATGTCATAATCGGCTTTGATTTAAAGAATGAGTGTCGTATCTATAAACATTGGAAACAAACCAAGCTCAGTGGGGGATTTGTTTTTTTCTGGATGACGCAATGTTTTGATTAGTATGTCCTTTGTAAAATAAATAAAGTTGATTGCAGCTGATTTCCCAATGCATTGAGTCCACAGAGAGGCGCGTAGTTGAGTCCTTGGAAAAGGCTCTTTACTCACATTCCCTCAACTGGATCAGGTGTAAAATGAGTAACTGGTCGTTAATAGCGTTGTATTATCGCCTAACAGGCGTCATGTTTCGATACATGTTGCGTGTTGCTGTTCGCTAGAGACCCACTGTTAAACGCTTTGAGCAAGTTGTGGAAATCGCGCTATATAAAAGCTTAAAGTTAGTTGGGGTTTTTTGTTTTTGTCAAAAGTTGTTTACTTTTATTTATCTCCAGCTTGTTAATTGATATTTATGAATGAGTCTTACCAAGGAGATCTTTTTAGGAAATGAAGTAATGTTCCTTGCTCTTTACTCAAGATATTCTACAATAGAGCACAGTAATTACAAACACGCTTTAAAAGAATTGATGACAAAATCAAACATACCCCGACTGTGCCGAATTTTATCTACCTCCCCCCAACTCCCCTCCCCGCCACCCAATTTTTTTTTCTATTTAAATTAAATAAAATATTTTTAAAAAGTATATATATATTAATTTGCGGTGCTGTATTTATAGTTGTGGTTTGTATGTTTCATTTTCTAGTCCGTTCGACATTGTCCCACCAGCTTTTAATCATATTTTCATTTTTCGCTGATTTTCAGTGCAATGTATTTGTTGTAAGTGTTCCTATTTTTCCTAGATTATTTTTTTATATACATAAGGGAGGTATGGGCCTTGTTTTCATATTATTTTCCATGCATTATATTCAATTCGTTTTTATGGCTGTTTTTTTTTATCCAAAATATTTCACTCGTTTCGATTTCTGCAGCTGCTTTTATCGTTTCAGTTTTTATTACATTTCATGTATATCTTTTTTTTTAAATTCTTTTCTTTAGGTAGCTTCTCATCTTTTACTTCAAGTTTCTTTTCTTCACTCTTCGCTATCCTTCCACGATTAAAAAAAAACTTGAGCATTTATATTGCGCAATATCCACTAAACGTGCTCAAAGCGCTGTACACGGGGTCCCTAGTCAAAGCAACAGTTAACATAATGTAGACGGTGACGCCTGTCTGGTGGTATTACAATTTTTTTTTTTCGACGGAGACATTGCTGTTACGGCCAGATACTAATTTTCCACCTGAGATAGGTGAGAGAATGTGAGTAAACAGCCTTTTTCAACAACTAAACTATACGCCGTTCAGAGCGGGACTCGAACAAATGACCTTCCAATCTAAAGGTGAGTGTTATATCACTCTAGACCACATAGCCGCACACTCCTTGTCCAATGACTATATTTATATTCAAATGGTGACTCCACCCAAGATCGAACGATTTTATTCCTGGAATTATTTCCTTTAAATCAATAGACCATATCACTACAATGTCACGCTTGACTGATCACAACCCTTGTTGAAACAGTTTCAGAATACATGGTGACCCAGTTCACCATAACATTTTAGAGGCTTAGAAGATATTGCGTCATGCAAGATCCTCCCGCACTCTGAAAAAAAAACGTATTTAAAATTTTGGCCCGAAAACTCTTTATTTTTTTATTTTTTTTTTTTAAGTGATTTTTTTTACATAGTGCAATATAAACGTGCTCAAAGCTTTTTACAAAGGCACCCTGACCAGAAGCAACACGTGTGGAGAGAACGAGATATGACGTCTGTTAGGCGATATTACATTTTTTTCCCCGACAGAGACAAAGCTGCTAACGGCCAGGTATTCATTTTACACCTGAGTATGATGAGAGAATATGCCTTTTCCAAGAACTCAACTATGCCCCGAGTGGGACTCGAACCACAAGACCATATAGTCGATCGTTTAAAATAACCCTCATGACTTTGTGAAGTACTTGGTTTGCAGATTAGGAAGGAAGTTTAAACAACGCGTTTCAAGAGACATCCTAACCTTAAAGTGAAAGCGTGTCCTAGATCATGGGGGGAATTCCTTATGGGGACATTGGATTTTACAAGCTTTTTGACCCTCGCAACCTAAATAACGTTGTGATTGTATGGAAGACAAGCTGTAAATCAATATCATCATCATCAAGATCATCATCGTCACCATTATGATCAACATCATCATCGCCACCACTATAATGATAAAAATAATGAAAATAATAATAGTAGTAGTAATAATAATAATAATAATAATAATAATAATAATAATAATAATAATAATAATAATAATAATAATAATAATAACAATAACAATAATAATAATAATTAATAATAATAATAATAGTAACACGAATAATAATAATAATAATAGTAACACGAATAAATAATAATAATAATAATAATAATAATAATAATAAATAATAATAATAATAATAATAATAATAATAATAATAATAATAATGATAATAATAATAATGATATAATAATAATAATAATAATAATAATAATAATAATAATAATAATAATAATAATAATAATAATAATATAATAATAGTCATCATCATCATCATCATCATCATCACCATCATTATTATCATCATTATCATCATTATCACCATCCTAGCATCATCGTCATAAATCATTATAATCATTATGATTATCTTCATTATCACCATCTTCACTGTCCTCAATGACAACATTATCAATACCATTAGTGTCTCCTCTTCATCCTTCTTCTCTTCCTCTTCCTCGCCCCCCCCCCCTCCTCCTCCTCCTCCTCTTCCTTCTCCTCCTCCTCCTCCTCCTCCTCCTCCTCCTCCTCCTCCTCCTCCTCCTCTTCTTCTTCTTCTTCTTCTTCTTCTTCTTCTTCTTCTTCTTCTTCTTCTTCTTCTTCTTCTTCTTCTTCTTCTTCTTCTTCTTCTTGCTGCTCTTCCTCGTCCTCCTCCTCCTCCTCCTCCTCCTCCTCCTCCTCCTCCTCCTCCTCCTCCTCCTCCTCCACCACCACCACCACCACCTCCTCCTCCTCCTCTTCCTCCTCCTCCTCTTCCTCTTCCTCCTCCCCCCCCCCCTCTTCTTTTCCTCCTACAACACCCAATCTCCTAATTTCCATCCTCTTTCCAAATATTATTATCAACAATAACTGCCCCTAACAACTAGTGCAAACATCAACTGCACACAACACCACTCTCGTTGTCGCCACAACCTTATTAATCATACAAATCAAATGTATAAACAATCAAATTATAAACAATCATTATTTACAGGAAAACGTTCTCATAAATGTCATGGTCAACCATTCCAACAACACAGCTCTCCATCATAGGTATTTATACATCAATGCTTTCCATTCATTCGATTTTCCAAATTTCTAAGATCCCTCGGATGATGTCACTCAGATCGGAAAATCCCGATCTGACGGGCTGTGCTTACTGCGCCGTGAATTCTTAATGGCCTAGAATAAGTGGACAACAAATCCAAAGTTGACAAGCGACCTTTTATGGCAGACGAATATCATTATAAACCGCCAAGAGAATGGGCATAGTGGTTAAAGCTACACGAGTATGCAGCCAGAGTTCCGGAGTTCGAATCTTTATTATAAACACCCTGAATGGTATGTACATTCAAAAATACAAAGCGGATGAGCATAAGATGATGCAATGCACGACGAATCAGATATAAACATTATTACAGGAAGAAAAACTCGACCCTAGACATCAGTCTTCCTCGACTGGGGTTCGAACCGCAGACCTTTTTGCCGGTTGTCTCACTTAACATTTAAAAAGTGACAACACACGCTGTCGTGCTCAGAACCCCCCCCCCCCCCCCCCCCCCCCAAAAAAAAAAAAAAAGCAGGTATTTACAATTTTGGCCAGTGAAAAATATCGACCGATTAAAATGACTCTCATCTTGTCAAATATCCTCAAACCTGGGACTTCATATAAATCGATCTATCTTTGAAGGATGTGTTGTTTTGTTTTATTTCCAAAATTTTAAGTTCGAGTTTTATAAGAGTTCGGCCATATAGAGAGCTAGGACGACTTACTGCTAAATAGGCTTCAACAGTCATGACGTCACTTCCCCCTTAATGACGCATAGTAACTTAGTAACTGGTACTAAACTATCGGAACAATGTCGGACGCCCTTATGAAATATTTCTCCGACGAGCATAAAAGTGTATCCAGAGGAGAAAAACAATATAAATATGATCCTGTTTTGACTGTTTCACATGACATATGAAAAGTTCTAGCCAGAATGAAGAATAATAAGTACCGATTTTCTTTGCTTAGAACCACGCTGCTCGCCGTTGCTGGGCGAATTTTTCTTTATTCCAGAGGAAGACTAGATTAACCCAGGCGTCAGCCGCAGTTCTGCGCCACAAATTGAGCATGGGCGAAATGTCTTGCTCAGAGTCACATATCGTGGGAGGTTATCGAACTCGATACCTTTCCGGAACGAAGCAAAGGCCATACTGTTGAGTCATTCTGCTGCAAAAGCAGCTAAATCAAATTTAACACATTGGACTGAAAACCCAGTTTAGTTCATCTTGTTAATCCGACAAAATACCATGATGAAGTGTTTGGTCACATTTTACCCGCATTCATTCTCTATTCTCTAGTATTACGACATGTCCAGCATGTTGGGATTTCCCCTTTTATCAGTGACTGCGCCCAAACTTTTCAACAAGTAACAATACCGGTTTCTCGTCGGACCGTGTCGCCGTGATCATTTTATAATCATTTTATGAAAATATAAAAACCATTTTATTCTCTTTCGTAAAAGAGAACTTTTTTAAAATTTTAACTAAATAGTTTACACAACGAGATACCTGACGAGAATATATATATATATATATATATATATATATATATATATATATATATATATATATATATATATATATATATATAATATATTATAAAGATGCAGCCGTATTACTATTTGCATCGTCAACATCTTTCTTTCTTTACTTTTGACATACTCTCTCTCCCTCTCTCCCCCTCTCTCTCTCTCTCTCTCTCTCTCTCTCTCTCTCTCTCTCTCTCTCTCTCTCTCTCTCTCTCTCTAAGCATAGATTCTATTTTTCCTGTTAGGAAGGCCCTGAGCTCGAAACCCGCGATGGGCGGCGCATAGTTGAGTCCTTGGAAAAGGCTCTTTAATCGCATTCTCTCACTGTACTCAGAAGTAAAATGAATACCTGGACATTAAAAGCGTTGTCTCCGTCGGGAAAAAATGTAATATTGCCCAACAGGCGTATTGTCTCCTAAATACTAAGTGTTGCTGTTGGCGAGGGATTCCTTGTATATGGCTTTGAGCACATTTAGTAGATATTGCGCTATAAAAAAGTTCATTTTTTAAAGTGTAATATCAAATTTGTGACCAATGACCTTGACACGGTATTATGCCCGGAGAATTTAGACTGTGAACAGTGAATTAATGAACACACATATGAGCTCACCACGTTAATTTTCGTTTATTGAGAAGAAATAATATATACATTCTGAAGGATCTATAAAAACAAATTTTTGATCATTTAATGTTTAAATTGATTTTTTGACACCTGGGTGACCCCGACATAATTCCGGATTGATGCAACGGGTAACATTTACTTACTCATACTCGTCCCGAAACCAAACAATTGATACGGATTTTTTAGATATAAGTGGCAGCTCTGGAAAATCAAAACACTTTTAGGGATGACAGCAGCACAACCTAGGACATAATTCTATTCATGACTTTACCACAGGAGCTCTCCTTGGGGTTTGAAAGGTTAAAGGCCAAAGGTCATTAAATCTGACGGTGATAAATTAATATTAGTTAGAACATCCGGTTTGTCCAATTTGAATTAGCTCTGGGGTAATAAAATAAAAATGACAAATAACAGCTTTTAACTGGATTTACTATTTCATTTAAAGTAAGATAATGTAGGTACTGACCCTCGTAACAAAGAATTACTTAAACTAAATTTATATCTATATTTTAGTTATTAACCCTTTAACACTGAACAACTTCCAAAACATTTCTTCAACTGACTGTGCTCGGTCGCATTAAACTAGTTTATAGTTGATGTCATGAGCTACAATGATCAGAAAATACGCATTTAAAAAAAAATCCTTTAAAGGTAGTTATAATTTTTTTATCTATTTTTCTTATTTGTTCTATATTTGTTTTTGCTTTTAACTTGTTCGAAGGAGTTGCTTCTCTGAAGACGTTCGGTTTTGTTATGCTGGAGGTTCTTGCTACCGATTTTCGAGTAAAACCAGATATAGCATGTAAAGGTTTAATCAAGTCAACAACCAGGAAAATTAGTCTCGAAACTTCCTTCTCCGGGCTTCAAAGAGTTAATTATCTAAAAAGAGGTAAAACATGCTTGATTGCTAACCTGTCCACTTCCTTGTAGTATCTGACACCAGGATACACAGCAATGCAAATGAGACATATCTAAATGTTTCAAATTAAGTCATTGTTTCATTTATGTACGTGTGTGTGTGTGTGTGTGTGTGTGTGTGTGTGTGTCGCGATCGACATGCTGGGGCATTACGGTTGTGGACCCACAATTGATACAATGCGCTTAGTTAAAATACTCACAACACACAAAATTATGTGTAACCTGTATAGTCTGATTGCTACAAATTAGTAAAAACTAATCAGAAAATGGTTGGCTATAAACAATAACAAAGAGCTGAGTGAAG
>NC_088363.1:55362759-55380259 GCF_034508935.2 Berghia stephanieae | reverse complement strand
AATAAACAATTGCGTAGGCCTACATGAACAAAAATCCTTCCTTTTTTTCTTTTTTGTTTCTTTTAAATACTCACACAAATGCGAATTTCCGATTCATTGGATATGTATTAAGAAAAGAGAATTGATGACATCCAAAACATGGCAGTGCTTTCATTCTCTGCGACATTCATGTCAGTCACCTAAAACCTTTTTCTGACCTTTCGAAAACATGATATACATTTCTCTACAGGTACTCAAACGAAATATTTCTGATGTTTTAGCTTGCTCATAAACGTACTGGGACCGTCGAGATGTGGAAAACAAAGTGATATTATGATTTGTCATGGGAGATTTGGGCTTGAGTCAAACCTCATGAATTTTTTATTTTATTTTCCATAGGGTAGATGATTAATTCGCTCATTTACACAATATGAGCAATACCGAGTGTTATAATATAATTTTGATCGATTGAGCTATTCCTTAAAAGAATGGAATGACTGGGTTTTTAACAAAAAATGTGAAATCTTTAATGGAATACAATGACAAAACATCTATTTCACTTTGGGATGGATATTTTTACTTCATTTTATTATTTCACGGCTCAGGTTGAAGACTTCGTGGCAAGTTGTTGGTATCCCAAGTTATCGATATACGAAATCAAAGTTAATTGTGTAGAATGAAAAAAGGGCAATTTACCACGAAAAAAAATCAACAAAGAGGAGCTCTGTATGAGAGTACGTTTAATAAGCCATGTTGCATTATTAGAAATAATAGGATGTTTTATATTTCATAAATAAGACTCACCAAAACAATTGTGACTCTGGGGTGCGTATCCACTCTCGCAGGAGCAGAAATATCCTCCTTCTGTGTTGTGGCATTCTTGATCACACTGCCCGTTGTCTATGGAACATTCATCAATATCTGTAAATTATAGCAAGATTCAGAGCACTTTACAGGGCCATATTATTACGTTTCAAGAGATAGTATCTGTTCGCTCGGAGACAATATCAGATTCTCATCATACCTCATCAGGTCAAAACCAATTTAAAACAAGTGAGAGACTATTCTTCATTTTAAATTTCAGTTGACACATCCTTGTATTGTCTCCAGCTAAAAACTGTTGCTTTTCTATGCCTTAAGATATTGGTAGTTGTTCAGAGTGAAACATTAAGGAGCAAGCACTGATGTAAGATAAAAATCTGAATATGTATGTATGAGACAGTGCCAGACAAAGCAAGACAGAAAAATGCAAGAAAATTTAAAACCTCCCAAAAATCGGTAATCTGGAAGTCTGAGGTTCGATCCTCAGCCAAGGAAAACTGATTTTGGGGGGATTTTTTTCCTGTAACTTTCTTCCTTGGTTTGTCTGGCACTATTTCATACATATGTTTTTAGATTTTTAGTCTTTCCAAGCAATAAAACCGAGAGAACCAGAGTTAATCCCAGATTGTGCATCTTCATACGGACAGTAGTAATTGATAATGGTCGTCAGTCTATTCCAAAGTAGTTTTTCCAGATATTAATATGCAGAACATATATCTTAACTCAGTGTCCTGTTCAACAGGAGATCGTTCCATATGACAATAACCCTGAAATCCTTCAGATTATGCTGGACTTACCTACCTTATTGCGGCCATGTGGTCTTGTGGTATGACACTCGCTTTCGGATGGGACGGTCCAGGATTTCGAGCCTTGCTCGGCGCATAGTTGAGTTCTTGGAAAAGACTCTTTACTCACAATCTCTCACCGTACTCAAGTGTAAAATGGGTACCTGACCGTTAAGCGTCGTCACTGTCCGGAAAAAATTTGATATCGCCTAACATTTCCCGTTCTATATTATGTTAGGTGTTGCTGCTGGCCAGGAACCCCTTGTAAAAGCTCAATTTTTTTTCAAAATTGATCTCGAGGGTATTGCCCGGAAGGTAGGAAAATGAATCAGTTTTTCTATGAATCTAGCGGGAATTGCGTTACTGAGGCACCAACCACGGACCATCAAAGTCGTCAGGGTGTCCAACCTTGCATTATGTGTTCTATAAGGATGTCTAAAGTTAGTTCACCAATAGAAGCAGGCTATTTTGGGAGGATGATTATTTTCTTATATTTTCATTCTAATTTGTCATGTCAGGCACTGTTCCATGCCCTCCTTTTAAGGATATTTAATCTGCAGAAGACAATTTGACTCTAATAATACGATGTCATGTTGAGGTAATAAGTAGATAAACAAGCTGGGCGGGATAAAAGTTTTTCAGTTTCAGAACCAGAAAGAGCAATTAATGGGTTGTTGCCAATAGACTAATGTCTATGTTCTGTCTGACAGTGAACTCACCTCATTTCTGTTTAATACAACTGTCAGATTTCGCATTCAATACAATCTGTTATTATATAATAATAATAATAATAATAATAATAATAATAATAATAATAATAATAATAATAATAATAATAATAATAATAATAATAATTTATTTGTATAGCGCCCAATCCGGTTGACAAAACAGCTCTAGGCGCACATACTTGTCAAACATCATTATAAACATTTTTGTACACACACCCATTTATACAAGCGCGCACACAATGACACACACACACACACACATTCACCAAAAAGTGCACACAGAGACGAAAAATAGCTGTGACATGAATTATTGAATAAAAATCATATCAGGACACTTAACAATAATGGCAGAAAAAGGGAGATTATGTTATGTCATAAGATTTCTGAAGTAACAAATGTATATCTTACCAAAAAAAATATGATGTTTTATTTAATCTAGTGAGCTTCTCATCAGATGAGATATTAATTTGGACGATTAATAAAAATTCCTATGACATTCCCATTACTGAGGTTTATTTGATTTCATGGATCACTGAATTGTTTCCAGTCATACGCAGTAAAGTAGAGGTCATGAGGAATAAAAATCAAAGCGGAGCACAAGTCTGTCGTGCTTTTTTAAAAAGAGTTATTTCTCACTTTGGTCAGAAAAGTCATCGATCATAGAGACGTCTACAGACCATTTAAAACACCCATCAACTTGCCAAAAACTCTTCAACCTGGGAATTCAGTTTTTAGAGTTTTGGCAAGGTGAGGGTCATTTGAATTGATCGATATTTGAAGGACAGGTGTTCTGGCCAAAATTTAAAAAATGTGTTGTTTTTACTTCAGAATACGGCAGAAATGTAGGTGACCTCAACACAACTTTTTCTGATGCACTAGGAAACAAATATCAAGGCGCTGAATAGTAATTATGACAAAGCAGAAAGCTTTCTATAGGACTTCTTGGAAACATACTAAACAACGTGATCTTGCACACAAGCAAGCCTTTGATTAAAACAAACAAATAAAAAGAAAATGAAGCTTATATTTTTTTTATTTTTCTAAGCATAACAACTTTGGCATATATCATGATCAATGAGAATAGTAGAGGTGGTAGTAGTAGTATTAGTAGTAGTAGTAGTAGTAGTAGTAGTAGTAGTAGTAGTAGTAGTAGTAGTATAGTAGTAGTAGTAGTAGTAGTAGTAGTAGTAGTAGTAGTAGTAGTAGTAGTAGTAGTAGTAGTAGTAGTAATATTAGTAGTAGTAGTAGTAGTAGTACGGGTGTGTGTCTGTATTTTGCTTTTTTGCTTTTTTGTTTTCTTTTATTCTTCCTTTTATAACGTGGAGGGCAGTTTCAGATTTTCTAATAATTTTCATTTTTTTTCTTTTTGCTTTTGTTAATTTGATTTCACATGTTATTATTGCCTATTTCTCTGATTGGAGGCTTGGTTGGGGGCGGGGGTGCATCAATGGCTTATATATTTATGAAGTAAGCAACGTTTTTCTATCGTGGTGATTTATAGACACATGACTGTAAGATCCGGTTCTTTTATAACACTGGTTTATTTACACAGACTCCAGGGCCTATTACATTTCTTTGATCTTTTCCTTGTACTCAGGTTACACCAAAAGAGAGGGGGTTGAATGACGTGATGTGGTGGGTAGAGTTCTATTCAATTCCAGTGCTGTCACACGACGTCAAAATGCCCATTTTATTAGGCCAGAAAGCTAGCATTTCACACTATAATAAATTGATACATTAAGATGAATTCCTGCTTGTGGAAATGTCTGAAACCTAAACCCTGAGACGTTATTCGGGAATAATAATTTTCCACATAGTAGTTTGGGTGGAGGAACCAATTTATCAGTAAACGAAGCTGAACTTTTCTCAATAAATTGGAAAAGGCGGGATTTTTCAAATGTTTTTTTTTTATATTTTGGGTCTTTTTTGTTGTTTTGTGTTGGTTTTTTTTTTGTTCTTATTTTTTTTTCGGTCTGTCTGTTTGCTTTGATTTGTTTTTAGTTATTTGTGGGGTATATTTAGCTGTTATTTTTACTTAAATTTAAATTTTAGCCATTGATTCATTGGAATATCATAACCAGATTTAGCAGGTGTCAGCCAACAGACTAACAAAATGTTTTCAATGTACAATATACGTCTTAAGATTTTTGATACATCCTGTTTACACGCTGTGCGCTAGAACATAAAGCAATAATTACATTTGCAAAATCCTTTCATAATCCTTAATCAATAAATAGATTGGTGAGTTTTTTGCGGAAATCACGATTCACGATACTGCATTACAGAAGTCAACAACAACATCAACAACAACCACAACAACAACAAAGACAGCAACGACAACACAAAAACAACAACAGTAATAACAACAGCAACAGTTACGCAACAACTAAAACAATAACAATATAACATTAATTACAACAACGACAAGAACAACATTAATAAAAATAACAAGAATGAAAAAATCAACAAAAGGCAATACTGCCATACTCAGAAAAGAGAACATAAATTTAAACATTTTTGTCCATCTGAAAAATTGGTCCTTGAATAAATATCAATGCTGTGGTACTCTGCAAAAACCCATATTTTAAAATTTGACCAGAAAACTCGACCTTCAAATATCGCGAAGTCCTACGTTTGAGAGGGTTTGTTTTGTTTTTTTTTGCCAAGATGAGGGTCATTTAAATCGATTTGAAGTTCGAGTTTCCTGGCCAAATTTTAAAACATGGGTTTTTCCAGAGTACGGCATAATGGACCAAGATTCTGGCCAAATGTTAAAAATGTATCTTTTTTTAGTACGGCTAATCAGCAACAGTCATTTAGAGATGAAAAGAGACATAAAGAGTCTTGGAGCCGCGAAGCTACGTGAAGCTGGAACTTATCTAGATTCTTTAGCGTAAAATAGATTAGAATAATTGCTTGGTTTCTTTTGGAAAGGACTATGTTCTATTGCGTAGTGCTTCCCGCTAATTATAGACATCGAGCTAAAAAATCACTAGTTGCTGGACACACACACACAGAGAGAGAGAGAGAGAGAGAGAGAGAGAGAGAGAGAGAGAGAGAGAGAGAGAGAGAGAGAGAGGAGGTTATGAGAATAAAATTGGCTCTGCGTGTAGTCTTCTTTGGTGTTATTCGAGTGTTCTATCCAGTGAGCTGCCAGGAACTCAGAACTCAGATGACCCGTCATCTCAAAAAGACATCATAGATGCTATGCGATTAAAAAAAGGAAACGCATAACATCTACCAGCCGGATATAACAATAGCTATCGTTATGTTATAGATAGAATGCGCTTGGCCAAGGAGTTCACAACATTGCCATCCGGAAGTATAACGGACCAACACACAAACTCTGCGTAACCATGAACTTTTATAGTCTGGTTAATACAGTTTAGTGAGAACAACTCACAAACGCGGATGGCAAAAACAATAACAAAGGCCTGAGTGACGTCATCTGCATACTATCTATAGCCTGACACTGAAATCCAAAAGGACTGGCAGTTTGACGTCATTAGTGAGTTGTCGTTAGTAGAGCTCATGGAAACAAGTCATTTCATTGGTTGAACTATTGAATTCAACTCACGATTTGTTTTCTTTTGTACAAAAGACTGGCATTTTAACGTCATTCTTTGGTCAGTGTCAGGTCATAAATTTACGAAGGCCACGATATAACGCACCAACACACAAAACGATGTGCAACCTTAAACGATTATGGTCTGATTAATATAATTGAGTGAGAACTACTCATAAAAATGGCTGGTTAAAAACAATAATAAAGAGACGAGGGACGTCAATTTCATTCTATCTATATCGGAGTAGTTCAGATGCAAAAGATTGAATTCATACACAAAAATATGAGATTTAGGTTAAGTTTACGTTTCATTGATATATCCATTGAATGAATATAGTTTTTTAAAGTGACAACATTAACATTTCCGATTGGTAATACGTGGCCTTAAATTGGTATTGGTATTATGACGTGGTAAACCAGCTGTCCAAAAATAGTCTTTAATTGATTTAAACAGAAGATGTGAGATTATAGTTTTTGTCAGTTTAAGAGCACGTATTTACATATTAATTATTCATAAAAACACGTAATTTTTTTAACATTTAATTCAATTTTCAGGATCTAAATAACCCCTTCTTTATACTGTTTTGATTGGATGGGTCTTACTCCTTGTCGTTTTTAATCAAGCATTTAATTTTAACCTGTGGTTTCATCCTGACAAAATATCCTTTTGAGTAGGTGGTATCACATGGACTATGAGCTCAGCACAGCTGGAATCTTTATTAGAGAGAGTTAAAGAGAATGCAGTATGAACTTATGCCAAGACTATTATCATATTCTTAGAGCTCAATCTTTTCCTTATAAACTTGTGTAAGGTTTGTAATGAATATTCTCGCTACATTTCTGATAGAACGCATTAAGACTGGTTGTTCAAATAAATGGTGTCTCCGTGACTTGTTTTGACGAACGTGGTCATTGAATGGGTGGGAGACACTGATCGTCAAAACTCTACCCAATGTAATGTGCTTTTGCGTTAGGCAATTCATACATTATATTATTGCCCGACTCGTCTCAGGTTTAAATAAATCGCTTGCTGTAGTGACTGTTATTGTCATAGAGCTATACGCTTCACCAGTCATGACGTCACTTCCCTCGTAATGACGCATGGTAACTTAGTAACTGGCTCTAAACTATCGAAACAATGGCAGACGCCCTTATGAAATATTTTTCCAAACGAGCATAAAAGTGTATCCAGAGGAGAAAAACATAAATATTATCATGTTTTGACTTTTATACATTCTGATCACATGACATATGAAAAGTTATAGCCAGCATGAAGATTAAAAAGTACCCATTTTCTTTGTTTAGAACCACGATGGCCGCCGTTGCTGGGTGACGTGACATCAGACTATTGAATCCAGTTGCTGACGATGTGTACTCTATGGCAGATATTGGTTTTGTATATTCTGCTAGGGGTGATAATTAAAACATGTTGACGCGAATTAGGCATATTAATACCGTACGGCCGACTATATTCATTAGAGTTGATAGTTGAATGCTTTAACAAGAGAACAAGAATGACCCTTATGACACAACGCCTCAAGGTGTAATTATATATATATATAAATCGACGTGTAAATATTTGCAGATTTGATAACCGAACGCAATATTGGGCTTGTTTTGTTAATGTTGTAAAATATAAAATTTCACGTTGGTGTGAGTATTTCCATTGCAACAATGGGTCCTCTAAGATTATCAGACCTGCATATGACTAAACGTCAATAAGAATCATTCCTGGACTTTGAATGTAAGAATTTTAAAAAGAGGAAATTTGGAATTTGGCCTAATTTCTGTGTGTTGGGAATAAACACAATTTTCTAAACTGCAAAACTCGGAAGTTCATACTGCTGTTTACTTTAGTTCTAAATGCACTTTCCCGACATAATATTGGATACTGGTAAAGTAATAAACATCATTTATATTTGAAAAAAATATTGATCAAGAAATGTTATTGGATGGTGACATTCGACTTGACATCAACCATTGTGTTGTACAAGACAACAAACCTTTCAACTTTAAATGCCTTGGCGTTGAGGACAATCAGAATTCGTTTAAAACTTCACTTTGTACGTTTTATCATTTTCATACCGTTGACATTTATAGGTCTAGACAATAATAATATTGTTTTGTTTTTAATATAGAAATAGTTCAGATAGTCATGTCAGATATCCGAATTTAACCAGTTAAGTTCCACAATCCGGAAAAAATTAATTAATTTGACCAGAAAATCCGTCCTTCAAATATCGATTGAATTAAATGACCCTCCTCTTGGCAAAAACTCTCAAAACTGGGACTTCGCGAAGTTTGCTCTAGTTTACTTTTTGTTTGTTTTTCTTTAGAATGCTATAGTCGTTCTTGATTATGAAATGTCAACGTTGTGATATATATATATATATATATATATATATATATATATATATATATATATTATATATATATATATATATTCTTTCTTTTAAATTTAAATCTTTTAGCCATAACAAACCTATTCGGCCTTTGATCTTGAGGTTTTCAGATTACATATATTGGTATTTGCACTAAATATCTTTTATAAAAAGCAGATCATGGAATATCTCGGAGGCAAAATCTTGATAATGATGTTTCAGTTGTTGGCTGAAGACGGGTTTTCATTCCAAAAAAAAAACGATCCGTGTTTAGTATTTTATTCTATTTTTAAGCTACTGATATTCTTTTTTATTATTATTATTAGGTACTTTTGACAGTCCACAGCTTCTAGCTGTTTTGTATCACTTTAACCTATATTTCTATGATCAAGAATTTGCATGTATTTTAGTAGTGAATCATTAAGACGAAAGATATGGAGATATCTCAATCCGCGTAGAACTTCTAATCTAACAATTCAATTTTCTGTCCCGTAACAATAAAGACTATCATTATAAATCTTGACAATTCCAGGATGTTGTTTGGACTCGTATCTTGAGATATTATTGTTATAGCTTCCATGAGTTCTTTTTTTTTTGTTTCGTTGTCTTATATTTGTATTAAACATGTTGTGTACATGCATGTCATATTGACCTTTACGAGATAATTATCAATAAGTGATTTGTACCTATACATTTAGATAACTTATCAATCCAAATATATTTATAATCATTATAACAATTGGACCTTCATGGCCAACAGGGTAGAGAAATGATGACGTCATATCTCTTCTACTCTTCCTGTTTCAAAACCATTGGATGTGTTATGTAACCAGTCCTCCAAGGGACATATGAATAGGTAGCACATTGAATCATATATATCATGTATAACGTCAGATTTGAACAGAATCGAACCCGGCCGATAAAGGATAAATATTCCATCATGGCACAATAGACAAATTGTCTGATAATAAAGGGTAACTTGACTCTTGAATTTTTTTTTCAATTCTTATCGAGGTTTTCCAGGATGTATGTTTAAATTACATTCTATCTATCGTGGTCAAATTAACTTTCAAGATAATAATAGTTGTTGATTATTTAGCAATTGGGTGTTTGGGTGTCTAAAAGCCTTGTTTGTGTATGGTAGATGAAGAAATGAAGATTATTTTTGACCGACCGTTAACCGTCTCAATCCGGTTATTTCGGGTTGTGGTCTTGTATTATGACACTTGCAAATCCCTTTTAAAAAAGCATCTATATAGCGCAATGTCCACTAAATGTGCTCAAACCGCTTTACAAAGGGTGCCTGACCAACAGTAAGCCGTAATATGTAGAACGAGACATAACGCCTGTTAGGCGATATTACATTTTTTTCCCAAAAGAGACAACGCTGTTGACGGCCAGGTACTCATTTCACACCTGAGTACGGTGAGAGAAAGTGAGTAATGAGTCTTTTCCAAGGACTCAACTATGCACCGAGCGAGACTCGAACCCAGGACCTTCCGATCCGAAAGCGAGTGTCAGACCACAAGACCACATAGCCGCACATAAACACTTGCAAGTCCCTTATTTGGGTCTTGTTTTATACAGCTCAAAGTTGAATCCTTGGAAGACTCTTATCTCATATTCTCTCACTACACTCCGGTGTAATACGAGTACTTAGTAGGTACACAGCGTTGTCTCTGTCATAAACAAATGCCATAGCATCATACATGTGTACACGATCTATGTGTTGCTGCTGGCTTATGACCCCATGGTAAACGCTTTGTGTACATTAAGTTGATACTACGCTATAATTTACTCGTAAAACCTCAGGTTTTGTTCAAAAGACAATAACATGACTTTAAGGGCTAAATTGCAAAATATTATAGTTTTAATCAAGTGGCCCATTATGAAGAAGAAATGCCGTTTCTCTCAAATTTCTTAATTAATCGTTTTCACTTTAAAGTCTATTTTCAATGTCTCATGTTGACTCCCTCCAACATACAACCGAAATGAGATAGTGGGTAATATCTGTGATTTAGAATAATATTGAAGTAATGAAATGGAAATAGATAATAATAATAAAAGGGAAATTAAGTATATCAATATCAGGACTTAGAGGAAAATATGTTATCACCCGGCGTTTCATATTTGATAATAATTTCTAGGTGGAAGGATGGAGGTTTGCGTAAAATGAAAAAAAAATTAGAAAGAGAAAAAAAAAACCTCTTCCCGGATTTGAGATTAGTCCGTTTGTGTGGGTTTCAAAAATCCACGTATTACCGGGCTCTTTAGTTCGTTTTAGACTCGACGACCAATGATATGTATTAGTCAAGTAAAGCTTATAATATAGGCCGAATTTCTCACAAACGCGAGTCATTCTTAGCCCTAATTTTTACACTATCAGACACTATCAAATTACATTTTAAAAATTTTCACCAGTTAACAGCCGTACTCTAGAAATTCACGTATTTTAAAATTTGGCCAGAAGACTCGTCCTTCAAATATTGGTCGATTTAAACGACCCTCGTCTTGGCAAAAACTCTCAAACCTTGGGACCTCGCGAGATCTTCCTTAAGTCTCAGGTTTGAGGCCTTTAGCCAAGATGAGGGTCGTTTCAATCGACCGATATTTGAAGGGCAAGTTTTCTGGCCAATTTTTAAAGATATGTGTCTTTCCAGAGTACGACAGTTAACTGGTTAAATTGACCGTTTTATAGAAAGTCAAAGATTTCATGTCCAAAAGAAACAAAATTGTTTTGTCAATGTACATGGAGCATTAACGTCACATGCCTTTCACGGGGACTAAAAAAAATGATAACTACAATCATGGCCTACCCGGATTTTTCCAGGATGTTTGTTGAGTTTCTACGTCATAAGAATGAAAGAATGTATTAAGAATGTGTTTACACCTATCTACACTTCTAACATAATGTAGGATAAATGAAATACGTGTTTTATCAAATTGATTATGTTGTCATTTTTGACCTCTTCAAGTGCAGAGAGTTGTTTTTAAGAGTTATTTAGTTTTGAATTCATAGATTAATTTTATAACTATTATTACAGTACTCTGCTCACTGCTTGCGTAAGAGGTGAGAATTCTTAAATGATTCAAGTTCCTTATAGTCGAGCATTCTAAAGATTAGCGCGCATCAAGATCAAACGAAATATCTAATAAACAGCTATGAATGACTGATATTTCTATTGCAAGTTAATCAATTAA
The DNA here is from genome assembly GCF_034508935.2 of Berghia stephanieae. Lineage (NCBI taxonomy): Eukaryota > Metazoa > Mollusca > Gastropoda > Nudibranchia > Aeolidiidae > Berghia > Berghia stephanieae. Next base: position 55,368,798 of record NC_088363.1, on the reverse strand, counting down.
AGAAAAATTAATGTTATGTCTAGGTGGAAGTTTCCATGTTTGCCTACACTTTTTTAAAACTATGTAGCTTGAAAGTATAATATACACACTAAGCTACTAAAAGCTGTATAAAGGCTGTGAAAAGCATTCAACAAAACAATTTAACAGATTCAACAAAGAGAAAAATACTTAAATAGACGTTTCGGAATGAAAACCCTTCCTCACTAAAGAACAAAAATACACATTGTTTAGTTGTTGTCAGGGGAAAGGTTTAAAGCCCAAAGATACCCGTGTAAAGCATTTTGTTCATCTTTGAAGCTGTCATAGTCAATTTTGTTCCATAAAAAGTAGTTCTTCAGAACCAATGGCCCATGGAGACGAAATATATCCCGGTTTCAATAGCGTGAAATGGACAATAGCAATTGATTGATATACCTTATATAGGACGGTAATACATCGCAATGTTCTTTCCACCAGTTCTAACAGATCCAGCTACCCAATCACCGCTGGAGGAACAAGTGGTATATATATATATTTTGATTTATATGTTATGTGTGTGCGTGTGTGTGTGTGCGCGCGCGCGTTTGTGTTGAGTGTTTGTAATTTCGTTTAGTTTTTTTTTTTTTTTTAGACGGGATGTTGCTTGTATTTTTGTTTGTTTCTTATTTTGTTTGTTCTTTTGTTTGTTTGTTTGTTTGTTTGTTTGTTTTTCTTTGGTTTCATTTGATTTTGTTTGTTTGTTTTTTTTTTTGTTCTTTTTTTTTTCTTGTTTTTCTTTTAGTTATGTTTTTGTTTTGTTTTTGAATTTTGTTCGTATTTTTTTATTTTGCCTTCGGTTATGATTAAATAATGCACTTGAAACGCACATTCAGCAGAAAAATACCAATTGTAAAACAATACCATTTAAAGACTTGTTAATCAAACCTTATCAACTTATCTGGTGTTCTCGAATGTTCAGCTTGTTTCGCAATAAATAAAGAAAATCTGGCGCTATCGTTGTACTCAAGTAAGTCATTTGACCTTGTTTGCCTGTAATCTGAATCAAGAAAATAAATGATAAGAATTTTCCAGGATGTTTGTCAAAGTCAAACGAATGTCAAATGTGTAATCGTTGTGTAATTAAGATAGCTATAGAACATTTTAGCATTTTACACGATGGCCATAAATACATTAATTTAAGAAACCATCTCTTTCCTGACAGATTCAAGCCTTTTCTATAGTGTTGATAGAAAAGACAAATCAAGTGGAGGTCAAGTCCGCATACGATTTCAATCTCTCTCCAATTTTGAATGAGTATTTGAGGTCTATTTCAGGCTTTAGTTTGTCGGGCATCTTGCTAATATTATAGTGTAGACCCGAATCTTCCACATTAATTTTTGTTTCTGTTCAATTTACTGGAGCTGAAATTATTGAAGCTCCCTATTGTTTACTTTTTTTTAAATAATCTTAATCAAGCTTCAATCAACAAACTTTGCATTTCAAACGTGTCTTGAGTATTACTTTACCATTCATATTCTCTATCAAATTTCAATGAGTAAAAATAAAGACAGTCGTAAACAGTAATCTCATATCAACCACTAATCTGCCGCACATTCGCACACTGACAAACCATCTATAAAGTGATGACAATTATAAACTTTGAGATTTTCTCCCCCAATAAAATAAAAAGTATTTATTCTCCACTTTAACAAAGTAGAATTAAAACCAATATTCGTATATTAACTATAAATTCAATTTCCAACATCTAATATTCATACCAACATATTACTGCTTTGAGACGCTGGGGAACATTTATTCATTCTCCCCAATAGAACCATAACAAAAAAAAAAAAAAACCCCAAGATTAAGATTCTTTACTAGAAATTCTATTTTCTGCAACTGAATCACTCCAATAATATAATAAAACCGTTTTATGGCTGTGGTTGACAATTTACTTCCTTTTTCAAACAATGTTATGAGTAATATTGTGCTAAATATACGTGAGGAACTCACAAACAGTCGGAATTCCCATAACCTATTGGAGGGTGATTCATACCTCTTTGTATTGAGCAAAAATTGAGTCGAGTCACACGATTCTCTCAAAACAATCAGATACTATGCTTCGTCCGTCCCAGCCTTTAGCAGGAAGTTAGTTTTAATTCTTTGTCATCGATGACTAATCGATGGCTTGATGATTAAACCATATGACAAAGGGTCCAATCGTCGCCTTTTTATTGTAAACTCACACATTGACACTTGCTTAAAAATTACGCCCAATGCAAGGGAAACCGATCACCAAAATAAAGTGAAAAGTGAGCTGTTGTTAGAAGTATTCAAGGACACAAATCATCCTGTTTGGAAAACTATTGTTGTACAAAATAATGCTGCTAGAATGGTTTTTTAAAAATACAAAAAATCATCTGCTTGTGATCTCCTTAGAGAGTTGTACCTATTGAGACCTATTGAGAAATACAGCATCTATAAAATATGATCCATTGTCTATAAAACACTAAATAGTCATGCCCCTGTATCAAAATGATCAAAATGTATAAAAGTCAAAATATATTCAGTTTTATAATGATTTTCTCCTCTGGATACACTTTTATGCTCGTTGGAGAAGTATTTCATAAGGGTATCCGCCATAATTCCGGTAGTATAGAACCAGTTACTAAGTTACGATGCGTCATTACGAGGGAAGTGACGTCACGACTTTTGAAGCCTATTGGTAATATTCATTCAAATATCAGTGTTGGAATAACATTTTCCACGATGGTCTATCTTTTATTTATTTCTGTATAAAGTGCATCATTGCACTTTTGTATTTCAAAAATTGTTTTGTATGTGTGATGGCGGAAATTTACCATAAAAGCCTGGGCTCTGATTCATGGAGCGGGACTACGACGATAGTCCTAGACTAAATCCGTTGTCTCAGACTAAAAGGCGTTGTAAGATATTCATGAAGCCGGACTACGCGAAGTCTTAGACTAAACGAGGGACTAAACGGGTGAAATTTACACCCGCGATTTAGCAGGTGTAAATCTTGTAGTCTGGGACTAAATTTCAAAATCATAATATGTCCTCTACGCTGGGGGAAGTAATTGTACAGCGATTAGAACAAGAATATCCGACAGTTTTTGATTTTATATTTATTTTTATTTATTTATTTATTTGTTTATTTATTTATTTATTTATTTATTTATTTTTTGGTTTTGTTTATTTTCTTTTCTTTACTTTTCTCGAAGATTCGACAATCGCACATACACTCCTCATCTTGCCCATTCAAAACACTCTGCAGGGATCCTCCCCCCCCCCCCCAACACACAGTTTCTATAACTTTCCTCTCACCTCTTCCTCCTCCTCTCCTCTCCTCCCTCCTCCTACTACTCTACTACTACTACTACTACTACTACTACTACTCATTACTCCTACTACTACTACAACTACTACTACCACTACTACTAACTTCTAACTACTACTACTACTACTACTACTCTGCTGCTGCTGCTACTACTACTACTACTACTACTACTACTACTACTACTACTACTACTACTACTACTACTACTACTACTACTACTACTACTACTATTACATTTCTTTTATGTCTTTTATCGTCCATTATTTTCTAGAAATTTCACGTCTCTCACTGGCCTTATCATTTCTATCACACCACGCTAACGATTCGTTCACACTCCAACCATCGTTGAGTACAGACGATGCAATTTATACTGCATTTCATCTTATTTGTTTTCAACGTTTATTTGTTTATTGTTGTGCCGACGAAGGGTTTGTACCCGAAACTCCCATTGTCTGTATTGTTTCCACCGATGCCTCTCCATCATCACTCTTTCGTTAGTATTTTCGGGACCCCATGCTTCAGGCAGCGCCCACCGCTCTCTACTTAGAACAATGCTCCACCGTTGATAAGAATCATTAAAGTGCCATCGTTATTTATATTTACTAAAAACATTACACACACACACACACACACACACACACACACACACACACACACATTCTCAAACAATTTTTACACCCCTAAACTTGTCTCACACTATTTTTTATTTGTGGGGCAAAAAAACAACAACAAAACAAACAAAAAAAAAAACGATCAAAACAAACACGAAGAAGAAATAGATATGATTTCTGTGCCACTTCGTATGACGCATGCGCAGCTGGAAAAGTAACACATTTCTATGACGTTTTGTGATACGTTTCCGAGGAATCCCCAGTTAAAAATAGATTGACCTCTGTAGTCTGAGACTTCGCAAGCGTAGTCAGAGACTTGATAGTCAGGGACGAAGTCTGACTCCACGAATAGCTTACTTTCCGTAGTCTCTGACTTCTCAAAGTCTTAGACTACAAAGTCTCAGACTTTGCTATAGTCTGAGACTACCATAGTCCCGCTCCATGAATCAGACCCCTGGTAATTATACCCAATTCTTAAATAAGGTTGTTTTAGACTAAACCAAAGTTTAAAGGAAACTAAAGAGGCGAATTGCATGTTTTATGTTAGCCGTCACCACGGAGGTAACCACTTTTATCATAGCAACCTCTACAATGAAAAATAATTACAAACCCCTCCCAGTGTTTTTCATAGAGGATAAAGAAAACCACCAGCGACTTAAAACGTAGCCTTCGTTAACTAATAGCCTGACACTAAGCTTTGACGTCATTTTTAGGTTAGTGCACCGTCTAGTGATTTGTCGTTAGTAGTGTTCAATGAAACAAATGATCTCGTCGGTTGAACGGTTGAATACAACTAACGATTTGTTTTCTGTTATGGTCGTGGACTTGTCCTTTGACGTAGATTTTGGTCAGTGGCAGGCTATCATTTTACGAAGGCTACACTTAAACCCAGTGAGATGAGACGGGTATGGCCGTGGCCTTCGTAAAGTTATGGTCTGATACTGACCAAAAAATAACGTCAAAATGCCAGTCTTTTGCCACAAAAGAAAACAAATTGTGAGTTGTATTCAATAGTTCAGCCAATGAAATAACTTGTTTCCATGAGCTCTACTAACGACAACTCACTAGACGGTGCAAAAACCAAATAATGACGTCAAACTGCCAGTCCTTTTGGATTTCAGTATTAGGCTACGGTATGGCTATGTGTCTGCCCATATTTGAAGATTGTCAATGACTTGTTGTAGTAGCTTAATGTCTCCATTGGACTTTATTTTTCGATATAGTAGGCAATCATCTGTAAAAAGTCAAGCTCTTGATGAGACAACTTCAGGTAAGTCGTTAATGTAAAGTAAAAAGAGCAAGGGTCCCATGACCGCACCCTGTGGGACTCCAAAATTAACCTACGAAATATCAGAAATTTCCCCTTCCACCAACACAAGTTGAGAACGTCCTTGCAAGAATGACGGTATCCATTTAAAGTTGTTTCCCCGGATACCGTAGGCTTCAAATATTGTGAGTAGTAGTTGATGCGGGACTTTGTCGAAAGCCTTAGAAAAATCGAGCAGCATACAATCGACCTGGTCCCCGCTGTTTAGACTGTCAACTTGTTCTTGATGCACACATCAGTCCATCATGGGCCATGGGTAAAGTGGAGTTAGAATTTTTAAAACACTTTATTTAGGGACATATTACTCATCCCACAGAGAAGAGATCTGACCCTCTACAACTTCTCTAAAACCCTAACTTTTCGCCAGCTAGAAGAACTCAAAAAGACGAGTACCTTCATCTTCGAAACGGACTCCAGATATAAAGGCATACAAGAAGAAGTCGAAGAAGAAGAAGAAGAAGAAGAAGAAGAAGAAGAAGAAGAAGAAGAAGAAGAAGAGGGGAAGGAGGAGGAGGGGAGGAGGAAAAGGAGGAGGAGGAGGGGGAGGAAAAGGAGGAGGAGGAGGGGAGGAAAAGGAGGAGGAGGAGGGAGAGGAAAAGGAGGAGGAGGAAGAAGAAGAATAAGGGGCAAATTTATAAGTTTTTCAGTACACAAAACATAGGTTTTATTTTTACTTTATTATCATTTACTTTACCGCGAAAACAGTTGCGTGGACACCGATTTGCTGGGTGACAATGTTCGCAAAACTTTGAGCCTGGCATTGTGATCCAGTGCATGTCACTTTA
>NC_088363.1:55330259-55360259 GCF_034508935.2 Berghia stephanieae | reverse complement strand
TCCTTTTGTTTTGTTTTTTCCCCGGTGCATATTTTTAGTAACTAAGCACACGTCTCTTGTGACGTTTTTCCTGCCGTTTCAATGTGTGCAATCAAGGAGAAGTCAAAGAATCGTGTTTTCATCGAGATATTTCTCACAAAACGTAAGTATCCCGTTCTTTGTTATGGGTTGCAAGGTGTGCAAGGAAGTTGCTATTTAAGCTATTTATACGTTTTTATTAAGGAGTTTCGGCTCAACCACTGCACTACATGCTATTTTAGGATTGTTTGATTGTGGTTAGATGGTCTGACGATGTCCGGTTTTCATTTTAGCTCCAGTGGGGGGGGGGGGGGGGGGTCCGGTTTGACCAAAGAAAATTTAAACGATTCAGGTGAAACCGGAGGGGTTGATTAAGTTGTTTATTATTATTCTAGCCGTCTATAATATTATTTGTTGCAATGCTTTCCTTGTATTTCTGTTGACCGGCCTATGTTTATCATGATTATTATTATTATTAGAAAATTAGGGAGGCCTTCCGAAAGCGTCTACACCTACATCCCCAGTATTATAATGTTTTGGGAGGGGGGAAACTTTTTTATAATGTTCTGGTAGGGGGGTTGGGAGGGGGGAGACTTTAAAAATAAAACTTTTCCCACTCCCAAACCCCCTACTAGAACATTATAAAAAAATACTGGGGATGTAGGAGCTTTCGGAAGGCCTCCCTAAAATTATATTATGTTCACCATTGTAAAGGAAAATTTACATTATTAGACTAGCCAGTCTATGAAAATGAAGTTCAAATATCAAAATAAAGTTAATTTTTTCACATTGTTACAGGCACCAAGATGCCGCGATCAAAGTACACTGACAAGAGTGTGGATGCTGCACTTGATGCCATCCGCACCAAAAATCTTTCATTCCTCCAGGCCGCTGCGACCTACTCTGTCCCGAAATCAACCCTGATGGACAAGATGGCCGGAAAATACCCCGTCCATAGGGTATCTCATACAGTGTTGGCCACAGAGGAGGAGAAAAAACTTGTCAAATGGATGGTGGCCTGTGCCAGGGCAGGTGAAGGGAAGGACAGGGAGCAGCTGTGCCTGGAGGTGCAAAGAATAATGAATGCTGAAGGCAGAGAGACCCCATTCAAAAACAACAAGCCAGGATATTACTGGTACAAAGCATTCATGGAGAGACACAAGGGGGAGGTGCGGGAGAAAAAAGCGATGTCCCTTGGGGAACAACGCGCCCAGGTATCAGAAGGAAAGATACGTGGGTGGTTCCACACCATGCGGACATCGCTAATGTCAAATGGCATCGACATTACCAAGGTCCCCCCCCCCCCCCCCCCAGCAACGTCTTCAATTGCGACGAGACTGGCTTCCCTTTCTACCTGGGAGGTTCAGTCATCATTGCAGACATTTCTTCCAAGCACCCCTATCAAGTCGGCTCCGATAACAAAACCCAAGTGACGGTGCTCGGAAGGGGAAGGGCAAGAAGAGGAGAGTGGAAGAAAGAGTGGAGTCTAGTGCAGAGGATGATGATGCGATGGTTGTGTATGATGACAGGTCGGACGTTGAGATGGATATGGATGAGTTATGTGGTGTGAATGACAAAGATGAACGTTTATGTGATTTTTGTGGAAGTGATAGGAACCTGGATGGATGGATTTGGTGCAAGTGTGGGAGGTGGTACCACAGAGGATGTACTGGCACAGAGAGAGAGAGAGAGAGAGAGAGAGAGAGAGAGAGAGAGAGAGAGAGAAGATACTGGGGATGAGTGAGGAGGAGATCAGTGTTTTCGTTTGTTTGTACATTGTGCGCGAGACAGGTTGCGTTATGATTATGTACCCTATTAATTGTTTTGAATAAATTATTTTTTGTCTTTCTCTGTTGAAAATGAACATAAACGTGTTTATTTATCTATCCAGACGTCTAGATCTAGTCTAGCTATTTATGAAAATATATGGCAGTCGTTTTGGGGGAAGGAAACATTCTGCCAATTTATGGAAAGAGTCCTTAAAGTCCTTGGAATGCTGGAATCGAACCCTAAATTGACCAATGACCCGGCAGATATTTTACAAACTGAGCCTATGGATCTGTTGTAACTGTTTATGAATTGAAAACTATTAAAAAAACAAAAGGAAACAGTGTTTTTCAATATCCGTGAAGGGTGTCCGGTTTGCCCAAGTTGGGTGTCCGGTTGGACCTTAACGTTCCATAAGTGTCCGGTAGTACCAAAATATCACGAATAACATTTTGCGTCTAGAACATGGAAAAGACTGCTTAGGGTGCAAAATCGGCTTGTTCACCTGAAACCGGCCACTTGAGCGTTACATTTTACGACATCACTATACAGCATTGGTCTTATTTCTGGCCAGCAGCCTTCCATTCTCTGAGACGACCACAGATAAGGCTTGTGTGTCCGGTAATCCTGAATCTACTCTATGTCAAGTTGAAATAGGCATGAGATTTCAAAAGTGAGCTTTGATAGAGTGCAATACCTTATGAATGTGCTACAAGGGCTTTACAAAGAGACCCAAGTCACCAGCAACAAAGCTGGACATGAAGGACGAGATATTTACGGAAAAAAAAACACTGTTATAACCCAGGTATTCATTTTCACCTGAGTAGGGTGAGAAAAAGTGAGCAAAGAGCTTTATTTTTCTAAAGGACTCAACTTCGCGCTGCCCAAAACAGGATGAAACCCTCAAATTCTCTCTCTCTCTCTCTCTCTCTCTCTCTCTCTCTCTCTCTCTCTCTCTCTCTCTCTCTCTCTCTCTCTATTTATTCGCCTTTTTGTCTTTTAAAAAAAATTTCTTTACTTTTTTCCTTGGGGGAGTGGGGTGGGCGGGAAGGGATTATAGACGTTTCAATCCCGAGAACATTTTTTCCAGTGATACCAACTACTCTGGGTTGCAGAGAGAAGCTCACAACATTGCCATCCAGAAGTATAACGGACCAACACACAAACCTATGTGTAACCATGAACTTTTATAGTCTGGATAATAAAGTTAAGTGAGAATTACTCATAAACGTGGGTGGCAAAAAACAATAACAAAGACCCGAGTGACGTCAATTTCATTCTATCTATATGAGCTAGGGCAAGATGCGATGACTTAGGACAAATGTCACCCAGCGTATGTCGGACTCAGTACGTCATGAAGACCATACTAATGTGCCAAGCTTCACTCTCACAACTCTGTAAAAATTGACCAAATGTGGCCTCATCGCCTCTAAACGTTATTGTGTCAGGGAGTGTCAAATCATATCAAAGAGTGAGTTGAATATTAAAGCGGTCAGAAATATGAATATTTAAGGGAGCAGGTCCTTTTATTTTTTGGAGGCCAGTGGGAGGGGGGGGGGTGGGGAAGAAAGTTTTGTTTTGTTTTGGGGTTGTTATTTGTTTGTTTGTTGTTGTTTTTTTTTTTTTTTGTTTTTTGTTTGTTTGTTTTTTTTTTGCGTTTTCTTTTTGTTGGGTGGAGGGAAGGGGGCTTCTTTTTTTGGATTTTTAAAACTTTTGTTTTGGATTATTATCGTGATCTCTAAGAAACTTTATTATTTTTCTTCAGTAAAACAAGTTAACTTAGCTCGAGTATATATGTCTCGAGACGTTATATGCCGGGTTGATTTGGATGTTTAACACTGAATACAGTCAAAAATACCAGATCTGAGGTAATAATAAGAAAATGACGTTATTGAGGAGAATTTTTTTTTTTTAATTTCTTGTCTAGAATTTCAGTCTTTCAACAACTAAATCATTTGACATGGTACCGATTTGGAATGATGAGTCACAAATGTATTCAAGGATGTTAATATAAACTCCCACTCATTCATTGCATGGTGAAATAGTAGAACTCACTAGCAAGTTACTGGCCACACCTCCCCTCCCCCTACCCCCCCACCCCCCTCCCCTCCCCTCGCCCTCACCCCCGTCCTCGATTGTTGATACAGTAACATTATTTGAGAATTCCAGTCTTTCCCGTTTGCATGATGTAATGGCATTTTTGTTCTTACTAATACATTAAGAATTCATTAAACGTAAGTGATGTGCTACACTGCAATGATAAAACACTTTGCTTTTGTTTTTTAGCAAAATGGTCGAAAAACATCAGATTAATAAAGTGTACGTAATAATAATAATGAAAATAAAAATAATAATAATAATAATAATAATAATAATAATAATAATAATAATAATAATAATAATAATAGTAATAATAGAAGTAGTAGTAATAGTGATAATAATAATCATCATCATCATCATCATCATCATCATCATCATAAAAATAATTAATAATAATAATCATCATAATTATAATAATAATAATAACTATAATCAGAAGAATAAGAATAAGAATGATAATAACAACAGATTTATATAAAGCGCTTAATCCATACGTATATCGATATTTTAAAACAAACAAAGTGCACACATTGACAGGTCTGAACCGAACGCAATTATGGGCCTCTTTTAATACTGTTGTAATGGACAGCAACATTTTGCCATGGTTTGAGAGTATTCCCAGTACAACAATGAGGCCATAATAATTCGGGTTATCAGACCTGAAAATTAAGTTCATTTTGGCTTAGTCGATAAGTATATCGTTGTATAAAACAATCCCCATCTTGTGATAGCGAAAGAAGTCAGAGAAGGTAACTTTGAAAACCTGCCAAGTCACATCCGGTTAGAAAAAAAAAACAGACTAGCAAGCAAGATGATAAATTGACACTAACAGACTAGCCTACTTGATAATGTTAAAATTCGTAGTTTTTAAGAGTTTAAAATAGTAGTCACTCTAGTTAACTTTTTTATCAACAATTTACCCTCACAATGATTAAATGACACCTCAAAATCCTTAAAATTATTTACTCTGGCATCAACCTTATTTTTCAATTAGTTTTAATGACTTAGAGATGCTCATGAATTCGTAGGCGTAGTTTGGTCTGTATTTAAGTTAATTTACCTGAAACTGAAATTTTTATCATAGATGTTTTCTGCTTGATTAGTTCATTTTCGTTGGGTTTTTTTTACTTCTCATTTGTTTGAATATCACTTTTTATCACATATTGTAAAAACCTGAAAGTAGTTTATCATTGCGGAGCAGTGACTGGGATACCGCATTCGGTTCCAAAATCCTTGGAAGTGTGTATGTTACCAATCCTTCGGTGGACTAATAATGAAAAGGTCACATATTGAATCATAAGGTGGCATAACTATTTTAACAACAAGATATGAAGTGAATAGAAAAGTGCCAGAAGACAATAGAGAATAAAAAATTCTCGCGGCGGTGGTGGGGTTTGAACCTGCGACCTTATTGGTACGACAACTCCGCCTGGCAGGTGAGAGCGTGGCTCTACCGTGTGAGCTATCCACGAACACTAAAATATTCGTTTCAAACTCAAAGTCATTACTAGATCCCTCTCTCACCCACTTCTTGAGACCGCCGATTCGTTCGTACACCACCATCGCGAATAATTTTGACCAGCAGTTAAGCTTAATAGCCAATATTCTCAACACAAACATATAACATAGAAACGATTGAGACATTGAGTATGCTCCGGTGTATGGGGTGAATTTTAATTCAGAAAAGTGAGTGGAGCAGGCACTTATGTTGGTAACAACAAGATATGAAGTGAATAGAAAAGTGCCAGAAGACAATAGAGAATAAAAAATTCTCGCGGCGGTGGTGGGGTTTGAACCTGCGACCTTATTGGTACGACAACTCCGCCTGGCAGGTGAGAGCGTGGCTCTACCGTGTGAGCTATCCACGAACACTAAAATATTCGTTTCAAACTCAAAGTCATTACTAGATCCTCTCTCACCACTTCTTGAGACCGCCGATTCGTTCGTACACCACCATCGCGAATAATTTTGACCAGCAGTTAAGCTTAATAGCCAATATTCTCAACACAAACATATAACATAGAAACGATTGAGACATTGAGTATGCTCCGGTGTATGGGGTGAATTTTAATTCAGAAAAGTGAGTGGAGCAGGCACTTATGTTGGTAACAACAAGATATGAAGTGAATAGAAAAGTGCCAGAAGACAATAGAGAATAAAAAATTCTCGCGGCGGTGGTGGGGTTTGAACCTGCGACCTTATTGGTACGACAACTCCGCCTGGCAGGTGCTACTATTTTAGTAGCAGGATATGTAGGCATATTCTAAGGATTACGGAATGTAAAAGAGCGAGGATGGATGGTCTTTATATATATTTAGATTAGAAAATGAGATACTATACTCTTAACCCTGTCCTTACCAACTATAGGAAAATCGTCACATTCAATACGATACAACCAACATTTTTCTTTTTCAAATTTGTACATCATAAAATTTAAAGAAAATGAACAATGTGTTGTAGAGTTGTTTTGCTAAAGAAATTATGTATCGCAAGAAAGTTACTGGTATTAATATGTCTGAGTGATAAAAACTCTATTTTGTGTTAGTTGAGTGTGAAGTTTTGGGGGAAATCCTGAAAATGCTTGGTAAGGAGAATGTTAAACCAGAAGATTATTTATACAAAGTAAGTATCCAGTACTTCGGAAGTGTGGTTTTGCACTTCCAATGAGATATTGGAACCAGTTTTTGACAACTCACTTTTGTTCCTGACTGTTGTTGATCAACAAATAAATAAATAAATGAATAAAATAAAATTCCCTTTATTCATCCCATAGGGGAAATTTGTCTCTAGGGTATATTCCAAGGGAAGACTGGATTAACCCAGGCGTCAGCCGCAGTGCAGCGCCACAAATTGAGCTAGGGCGAGGTGACTTGCTCAAGGCCACACAGCGCAGCGGCGGCGGGCGATCGAACTCGGTACCTTTCGGGTAAGAAGCAAAGATCGTGCCGCTGAGCAACGCTGCTCCCTATTACGAGTAAAACAACAATTCGGATTTCCAAATCATGATATGTGGATTGCATCCAGGGGAGCATCGGTATGTACTTACCTACACAGGTTTTTGCATCCTTGGACAAGCTGTAGCCGTCGTAACAAGAGCATGCAAAACGATTGATGCCTTGTGGAGTACAGAAATGATGGCATCCGGCGTTGTCCAACTCACATGGGTCGTCCTCTGGAAGAATACGGACAATTGTTAACCAAAAAAAAATAAAGACTTGCGCATTTATATAGCGCAATATCCACTAAACGTGCTCAAAGCGCCTCACAAGGGTCCGTAGCCAATAGCAACACTTTAACATATGGGACGAGACATAACGTCTGTTAGGCGATAGTACAGTTGTTGTTTTTTTTATCGACAGAGACAACGCTGTTAATGGTCAGACACTCATTTTTACCTGAGTACGGTGAGAGAATGTTAGTAAAGAGCCTTTTCCAAGGACTCAACTATGCGCTGCTCCGAGCGTTATCGAACCCTGGACTCTTCCGACCCTAAGTCGAGATCCATACCACAAGAACACCATCTCAACTTGATATTAGGTCAGAGTGAATACATTGCCAAAAACTGAATTCAAAGTTGAAATTTTAATTAGGAGAAATGATGTTGTATTCTAGATTATAAAACACTACAATTCTCCCCAATAAAGCATAAAACATATTAGGAGCATTTTCCAAATCTCATATTTTTATGTGATGATTCAATTTTCGACATCTAAATCACCCCGACATAATACGAATCTAAGGTGGTGAGTCACAATTTTCAAATAATTGCATAGTTTGTACAATTACCACCATGCAAACCATTATAATTTCAAAATTGAAATCATATAGATAGAATGCGCTTGGCCAAGGAGTTCACAACATTGTCATCCGGAAGTATAACGGACCAACACACAAACTCTGTGTAACCATGAACTTTTATAGTCTGGTTAATACAGTTTAGTGAGAACAACTAACAAACGCGGATGGCAAAAACAATAACAAAGGCCCGAGTGACGTCATCTTCGAACTATCTATACATTCTGACGTGAGAACTATCTCAAATGATGAAAAGGGGTCGTAATTCAATAAATTATAGAGATCGCTACTTGTCAAAACTAGGTTATATCCCTTGCACTATCGAGCCCATGTTAACTTTTAATAGTTAAATCAATTTGTGCAGAAAGAAGGCAGTATAGCCAACAACATCAATTTATTTACAATGTGTTTGAATGTATGTGGTCTACAAGATATAAATTCAAATAAATAGATATAAAATTGTTTGAATGTTCACCTAGTCCACAGTTTACCGTAACGATTTTTTACGGGGATATTGACACAGAGTGATACTTTATCACTCGAAAATAAATCCATTCTAAAGGAGGATTATATACAGCAACATATTTTTTTAAGATAGAAAAATCCCCATAACTCGTTTTATAGTTAACTTGTGACAGATCGTATATTCTCAAGTGAATCTATCAAATTAACGGTTAAGCCAGACATTGTTTATATTCTTGTCCTTGGAACAGCTTCTGATGGTTTACCAATAAAATGCTATGACGATCTATCCAGTCTACGAGTTCTCCTCCAATCAAGAGTATTGTCGCACATCCTCCAGTCAGCTGCGTCAAATTACAGTTTCTACCCAGATGCTCTGAAATCTCCAGATAATTACTGCAACGATTACAAATGGGCTAAGCCTCCATACCCCAGAGATGAAGCTCTGGACCTTAGTCTGTTGGCTACCACCCAGTGTTTCTTCTTACTGTTTCATAAGCTTGTCAGCTTCTCTCCCAGTAAAGAGGAAACGATGCCAATGGCCCGAGGAACCGTATTATTTTAAGTCGACCTCTATGAGTCAGGAGGCATACGTACTTGGCTCGCCTTCCTTTTATTCGGCCTGTACAAAAGAAACGTTTTTTTTAAATGTAGATAAGATAGAAAACGTAGACAAAGTTTGCTATTTTGGAGCTAAAATGTCTGAAGATGGCCTAAACACACTTTGGAATGCAAAAACAATTAAATTAAAACCAAGTTCGCATATTTAAGAGTAATTTGTTGTCATTTCTATTATATGAAACTTGGAAATCAACAAATAATGTTTGCTGCAAATGATATAGTCTCCACAACAGGTGTCTACGAAAAATAGTCTAAACAGAATAAGCACTGATATTCGGACACCATCCACAATGCGTCTGAGAGGATTGAAACTGATTCATAAAGTTTGCTAAAAGTAATGAAATTATAAGCTGTTTACCTGCTACGCATTCAGGAATTTCTCCAGCCGTCCAAATCAAATTTCTACAAAACAGTTGATTTGCCTCTTTGTTTCGTAGCATGTATCCGCCCATACAGGTGTAGGTCGCCACCATGACGTATCGCTGACGTACCTCATTCAAGACATAATTCGTGTCCACCACAGCCTTCTCGATTTTGGGAGGTGAAATCTGTTGACGACAGGCATTTACAGTACAAACTTATTACCTTTGGTTTATTTATGTGTTTTAGAGGCAATAGGTGAGAGGTCTGGAGGTAAAGTGTTGCAAAAATTGAAAATATTTTAGTGTCTGAGTTGTACAAAATGTTTGGAGTGGATATTGTTTGATTTTGTTTCGTTTTCATTTTATTTTCTTGTCTTTCTTGTCTTTTAAAACATAAAAACTTTAAAAGAACTATGGGCCATTTAAATGATAAAGCATAAAGATGCCCATTGAATGTCCTCTTATACGAATCTATGCATGTCGTTTCCTATATAAATCGCTTGACCTTTGCTGAGTTAAGAGTTCAGATTGTTGAGGGTTTTTTATTCATGCCTTTGTATTTTTGGTTTTGAAGACCACGTCTCGGTGATTGGTGATTCCCGTGTCAGAATATAAACATGACTATACTTTCATGTTTTAAAAATACTGACTGGATATTTACTAAACGCATATTGATGCTTCTGTTTTGACGGGCTAAAGAATCCATTTTTTGGCTTTAATCGTAATAATAAATAAAAAAACTAGCATCCTCCATAAATTGAGTGTTTGTCTTCACCAGAAGACATAGATATATTATTATAATTCAAGTCTGCCCAAGGCCTCAGAGCAGAGATTTACCTGGTGGTAGAAGCAAGTCTCATCTGAGTCGTCCAAAGTAAGACCTATGCCATGACTAGGCTTCTTTGTCTTGGTGTCCTTTCTGGATTTTGTCTTCTCGTTCTTCTCGGCATCACCTAGAGGATATCAAAGACTCATTCAAACAACCATTTGATCGGTAGTAGGAGCGAAAAATAATATAAAGAATAAAATGTTTCGACGACATTATCTGACGCCTTCTTCAGAGCATTCCTAAATGTAATGCTATTATTATAGATAATCCATCAAACAATTAACCAATATAAGGAGTCAGCACTGTGAAATGAATAAAGCTAAATACAAAAATAAATAGATTTCATTACATTATAAATTGAGGACATTCTAACCATTATGCTCAACGCAGATTACATTTTTCTTCTTCTCCCAATCGGTTCATCAAATCAAGCAATCAAATTCCAATTTCATGCTCTACAAATCATGTAATATGTTCTTCCCCGGAATAAATCTTTTTCGTAATTACATTTTGAAAGATACCTGTACAAACCCGAGTGAAGAATATAATGATTTAGTCGAGAAATCCAAAAATGAAGATTTCGAAAATAAAGCGAATTTGAAGTTAAAATCAATAGAGATGTGAGATTGTAGTTGTCAGTTTAAGAAATAGCATCCATTGCTCTTAATAAAACAGAGGGGTGGCTTTCAAAATCTGCTAGATGTTTGTTTGTTTTCGGGGTTTTTTTGTTTTTTTTTTTTGTTTTTTGTTTTTTGTTTTTTGTTTTTGTTTTTTGTTGTTTTGTTTTTTTTGGGTTTTTTTGTCTTTTATTTAATTACTTTAAAAGGTCAATATGTGTCGTATTTGCCTACTCTGAGTATTTTGAAACTGCAAATTTTCTCTGGTGATTTTAAGAAATCAAATAGAGTGCTTGAGAGTCATAAGTCATTTTCTATCTGGAAAACATTTTTGTTGTTTTGAGAATTTGATTAATATATATATATATATATATATATATATATATATATATATAATGACACTCTCTTTCTTTCGCTCTCTCTTCACTCTCTTTCTCTCTCATTCTCACTCTCTCTCTCTCTCTTTACTCTCTCTCTCTCTCTCTCTTTCTGTCTCTTTCACTCTCTCTCTCTCTCTCTCACTCTCTCTCTCTCATTCTCTTTCTTTCTCTCTCTCTTCTCTCTCTCTATCTTTCTCTCACTCTCTCTCTTTACTCTCTCTTTACTCTCTCTCTCTCACACACACAGAGAGAGAGAGAGAGAGAGACACACACACACACACACACACAAACACTGGACTCCCTCGTTCTCCCCCATTTCAATCCTATCAATTTATGTTTCATTGATCGTAGTATTAACTTTAAAAGTATAATATCAGAGTTCAACGCCTATTGGTTTCCTTTTTAGTCTATCTTACCTGCACAAAGGGGAAATACTCCTTTCCACTTGCCCTCCTCACACATGAGGGTATTGTCCCCTATCATGAAATAACCAGGTCTGAAAAGAAAATATGAAGTACGTTTGAATATCCTCTATTTGGTTATAATAATATTATCAGTGAGACTGTACCAAAAAGTCACTTTCGTAACGCTTCGACGCAAATCCCAAACTCAAACCATTTGAAGTCTGTACAGTTTTAGTTTTCATTAGTTTCTACGTAAAAGGAATAAAATAAATAATTATGAATATTTATATAGTCTATTTTCACGGATTTGCCATGATGGAACCATTTTTCTATTCCATACAGTATCAGTAGTCTGTTATGCGTCCTTTTTGTACAAACACTCTTTCAAGACCTGTCACTGCCTATGGCCAGGAACTTATTCAAACCTGAGTTAAGCGGGGTTATACACAATGTCGGGACCAGAATACAACGGGTAGATTAAAGAAAAGTTATATAAAACCTGAGGGACTTTTCCAAAACAATAGCTGAAACACCTTTTCAAAGTGTCGAAAATGCGTAAATACAGTATCAGCACATCACTACAGCGTGACAATAACACATGTCAAGGGTTCAAAACTCACAACTCACAATATGGCAACAACACGGCGTTCAGACAACACCAAGATAATATTTTAGAAAAAAAAAGTGCAGGGTGGGAACAGTCTCGAGGAACCTTTAACATCAATTTACGTATCCAAAAATAGACCATTTTGAGCCGTCGAAGAGTATATTTACACTCTACATATTTCCGGTTGGACTGGGGGGCTAGGGAGACTGAAAAGACGAGGATGGGTTATAGTTATTATTATTATTATTATTATTATTATTATTATTATTATTATTATTATTATTATTATTATTATTATTATTATTATTATTATTATATTAAATAATTATTATTATTATATTATTATCATCATCATTATCATCATTACCATCATCAGCATCAGTATTACTATTATTATTATTATTATATATATATTATATATATATATATATATTATATATATATATATATATTATTATAAATATTTACCACAATGTTTGAGACAGTCTACATTAATGTTTCAGGCTTAATTTGCCATATCGTCAGGACTGAGTTGTTTTGTTGACTGTTGTTGTTTCTTGAAGTGGTTCCTGTTTAAAGTTGCTTAACAAGAATTTACGCCGATGGGGACACTTTCCGTACATCTCACTTTTCATGTTGAGTGTGGCTTCATGAGGTTGTTTGATTATAGTATATTTTTCTTCCAGGCATAAGCTACATTGCTTTGATGTTGGTGTGTATCCTGTTGCTTTAGATAAAATTTTTCATGAAATGTTGTGGTCTATTTTGTTGTCTTTTAATTTCCAAATATGTTCGATGAGTTTTGTGGATGTTTTTTTGTTAGTGTTTCTAAATGTTGAGGTGTGGAGGTTGTATCTTGTTTTGAAATTATTTTCTGTTAGTCCTACATATTTTTCTTGCTTGTTTGTTTTAGTTTCTGTGACTGTGGCTTGGTAAATTAAACTTGATTCTAAGCATTGTTTGTTTAGCGGGCAGTGTTCTTTATTTCTGCAGTTGCATTTTCTGGTGGGTGGGTTTTGCTCTTGTCGGTGGTTTATTAATATTTTTTGTTGTGGCTTGAGATTATTTGTTCTATGTTGCGCATACACGAGTAGCTTATTTTTATGGTATTCCTGTTGATAATTTTATGTAGCTTGTGGTTTTTTGGAAAATGTGTATCAATTAATTTCAGGAACTGCTGTCCTATGTTTGTGCTGACGTTTTTGTCGAAAGGTGGGTTGAACCAAGTTATGTGTCGTTTTCTTGTTTTACGTTCTTCACTTTTGTGTTGGGGTTTACATGAGAGGGAGGCGTCTGTGTATTCAAATGGTGTGTTGTATCCGCTTTTTGTGAGTGCTTCTTTGTAGGGGGTGGCTGCGACGTTGAATATCTCTCTGTTTTCCGAAAGCTTGCTCACCCTCAGTGCTATGTTTTTTGGTATGTTTTCAATGACGGGACGGGGGTGGTTGCTGTTTTTATTAATGTAGCTAATGGTGTTGTTTGGTTTTCTGAACGGTTGGAATGAATTGGATTTTATGTCGAATGTGATGTCGAGGAAGTCAACTGTTTTTTTGTTTGCTTCTACCGTGATTTTCAAATTGTTGTTTTGGAATATTTTACAGATTTGTTTTTTGATGTTTTCGTTCGCTCTTGGTCGTCTGTTGGTTATAGCGAGTCCGTCATCTCTATAGAGGCCGATGTATGTGTGTGTATGTTGCAGTTGTGACAGGATGTAGAGTCCGACCAGTTCGCATGTTTCAGCACCGTCGAACGAACCCATTGTTACGTCGAAATCATTATGTCGCTTTGTCCACGGCGTGTTGTCATAGTATAATGTGCTGTGCTTGGTGTGTTTGATGATGTGTTTTTCCTCTTCTGTGATGTTGGTATATTTTGTTGCGAATTCCAATGCTTTGTTTAGTAAGTCTGGAGTGATGGAGGGGTAAAAATTGCAAATGTCGAAAGAGATGAAGGTGCAATTTTCTTTGTTTTGGATATTTTTAAACCATTCGATGACTTCATCGGTGTTTTTCCACTGGTTGAATTTAGTTGCTTCTTTGACGTTTTTATTTATTTTTTCTAATATCTTTTTGCTGATTTTTCCAATTTCAGATTTGTATGGATTTATTAGTCTACATTTTGGATTATTTTTGAAGTCAGGCTTGTGATCTTTTAATGTGATGAACGCTTCTCTTCTTGGTGCTATATCGATTCGATAAGTGAAGAACGTAAAACAAGAAAACGACACATAACTTGGTTCAACCCACCTTTCGACAAAAACGTCAGCACAAACATAGGACAGCAGTTCCTGAAATTAATTGATACACATTTTCCAAAAAACCACAAGCTACATAAAAGTGTCAACAGGAATACCATAAAAATAAGCTACTCGTGTATGCGCAACATAGAACAAATAATCTCAAGCCACAACAAAAAAATATTAATAAACCACCGACAAGAGCAAAACCCACCCACCAGAAAATGCAACTGCAGAAATAAAGAACACTGCCCGCTAAACAAACAATGCTTAGAATCTAGTTTAATTTACCAAGCCACAGTCACAGAAACTAAAACAAACAAGCGAGAAAAATATGTAGGACTAACAGAAAATAATTTCAACACAAGATACAACCTCCACACCTCAACATTTAGAAACACTAACAAAAAAACATCCACAAAACTCAGCAAACATATTTGGAAATTAAAAGACAACAAAATAGACCACAACATTTCATGGAAAATTTTATCTAAAGCAACAGGATACACACCAACATCAAAACAATGTAGCTTATGCCTGGAAGAAAAATATACTATAATCAAACAACCTCATGAAGCCACACTCAACATGAAAAGTGAGATGTACGGAAAGTGTCCCCATCGGCGTAAATTCTTGTTAAGCAACTTTAAACCGGAACCACTTCAAGAAACAACAACAGTCAACAAAACAACTCAGTCCTGACGATGGCAAATTAAGCCTGAAACATTAATGTAGACTGTCTCAAACATTGTGGTAAATATTTTAAATAATAATAATTCGCTCCATTACTGCATGTCGAGCACTTTTCGTACCATATTTGTATCAAACACGATTCAATATATATATATATATATATATATATATATATATATATATATATATATATATATATACAGAAGATTCATTAATGAATATTTAACGTATTAATGAGCAATACGTGTTTTGTCCCCTATGTTCGTTCCATGAGTAAATATACAATTAAAGAGTCGTTCTGGGGAAAAGATATGGTAATTTTGTTATATCACGATGTTTAGAGTAGGACTCGAAACCAAAATTTTCTATTTATAGTAAAATTCCTCCCGGTCATCTCACCCCAACAAACCATGTGACCAATGCCTAGAATTATTCTAGATACAGGAAAGAGTGAATAATATAAATCTAATCGAGTCCATCGGAATTCTTACCTGCACACAATGTTGGCAAGACCTCCAGTATTGTCGACATTGACCACTCCATGTCTTGGGGCAGTAATATCTGGACAGCCTTTGTCTGGGCATGGAATATATATGATAGCATTTAGACATATAGATGGTATGAAGTTGACGTCACTCAGGTCTTTGTTATTGTTTTTTGCCATCCGCATTTATGAGTAATTCTCACTGAACTGTATTTATCAGACAATAAACGTTCAAGATAACATATACTTTTGTGTTTGGTCCGTTACATTTCCGGATGGCAATATTTTGAGCTTCTTAGCAAGAGCATACTATCTATAGGGTCTCGTGTTTATCCGTCGCCATTGTTAACCTGACACTAGAACCCTTAAGGACTGGCAGTTTGATGTCATTTTTTAGGTTTGTGTAGCGTCTATAGTAGAGCTCAAGGAAACAAGTTATTTCATTGGTTGAACTATTGAATACAACTCACGATTTGTTTTCTTTTGTGGCAATAGATTGGCCTTTTGACGCCATTTTTTGGTCAGTGTCAGGCTATAGATAGTTCGAAGATGACGTCACTCAGGCCTTTATTATTGTTTTTGCCATCCGCGTGTGTGAGTTGTTCTCACTAAACTGTATTAACCAGACTATAAAAGTTCATGGTTACACAGAGTTTGTGTGTTGGTCCGTTATACTTCCGGATGGCAATGTTGTGAACTCCTTGGCCAAGCGCATTCTATCTATAAGTTTACGATGGTTACGGTTTATCCCGGTTTCAGAAGTCATAACTACTTGCTACTTATCAGACAGGCTGTTAATCTATTGCAAAGAACTTGACAATTGATTTAATTGGTTCAGCAACCCAATCACTGCTAGCTTGACAAAGGAATCAAAAAAAGATATCGACTCATCATCCTTGGATTGAAACGTTTGTGTAGCGACTGCTTTAAAAATTGAGCATTCTGGAATCCTAACACACACTAACGGGCAGCTCTTCAAAATAAGTGTAAGCAATAAAGCAGGATGCATTCTGTGCCCATTTTCCCCAGAGATCAGCAACAAACTTGATCCTTCTCATGTTGAAAATCGTTGGGTTTTTTTCTTTTAATATTGCTCAAACAGGAAAGACGCTTCCCGTGCCATTCAATTTGTCAATAGTCTTCAACAGTCGTACTGTCACTTCCTTCCTAATGACGTATGGTAACTTAGTAACACTGGCTCTAAACTATCGGAACAATGGCTGACGCCGTATGAAATATTTCCCCGGCGAGCTTAAACGCGTATCCAGAGGTAAAAAAACTCCATCACTTTGATCGTGTATTGACTTTTACACATTCTGATCACAAGGCATATGAAAAGGGAATGAAAAGTTCTAGCCAGCATGAAGAATAAAAAGTAATGATTTTCTTTGTGTAGAACCAAGATGGCCGCCGTTGCCGGTCGCGTGACATCAGACTATTGAATCCAATTGTACGTTGTTGACTAGAGAAAAAAACAGTATATCTATACTTAAGCATTATTGAGCAACAAATGTTTAAAAGTCCCCTATGTTCGTTCCATGAGTAAATATACAATTTAAGAGCCATTCTGAAGAAAAGATACGGTAATTTTATTATATCACGATGTTAAGAGTAAGATTCGAAACCAAAATCTATATGGTGTTCATATCAAATGACCTCTGCAAAACAATAGCAAAAGATTATAACCTGCTTCTAAGCGTATGTGTCACTTTTACAATAATTAAGACTGTTATTTTCTCTATGGTTTGAATCCTATGTAACTTAAACCGCAATGCGCAATACCACACATAAAGTAGGCAATACTTAAAAGGGTGTATGTTTTATATTCATGAATAAAATTACTGTGTTCACTTTTATCAAACAGCTTACCTAAACAGAGTGGCGGCTCTATTGTCCAAGTTCCTGTGTAGAGGTCACACGCTCCATGGGTCATACCTACCGGAAACGATCCCTCTTTACACCTGGATTAGGAGCGGAAAACATTGTTTAATTAATAAGCCATGTTGTAGTTATATTTTGCTTGAGATCATGACTGGCTTAAAAATATAAACCGACATGTCGGTACTTCCCTCAACTTATCTTTTGCTTTCTTACTATGGTGGGGTTGTTGGTGTTTGTGATGATAATGATGATGATGATGATGATGATGATGATGATGATGACGACGACGACGATGATGATGATGATGATGATGATGATGATGATGATGATGATGATGATGATGATGATGAAGAGGAGGAGCAGGAGGATTCCCTCACCTGTATTCCAGCAACAGGCCGTCTCCCCAAACCACGGTGTCCCCATTTTTCACGTGTTGTGGTTCCTTACATGGAATTTCTTCCTCAATCTCCTCTGTGGATGGGATATAATATAATCCTTAATTTTCTCACCTAATCTGGTAACAAGGAACCAAAGCTCAATCTCTGGCGTGTCTTTGAACAAGGTAACCAACATACTAATAAATATGTGTTGATTAGTACCTTTGCAGTAATATCGGATATCTTTAACTAATTCAGATACTAAACTGATACAGTGCGGCTATGTAGTCGTGTGGTATGGCACTTGCTTTCGGATCGGAAGGTCCTGGGTTCGAGCCTCGCTCGGCGCATAGTTGAGTCCTTGGAAAAGGCTCTTTACTCCATTCTCTCACCGTACACAGGTGTAAAATAAGTACCTGGCCGTTAACAGCGTTGTCTCTGTCCGGAAAAATATTGTAATATCGCCTAACAGGCGCCATGTCTCGTCCTACATGTTTAGTGTTGCCGTTGCTCAGGGACCCCTTGTAAAGCGCTTTGAGCAGGTTTAGTGAATATTATTCTATATAAAAGCTCAAGTAATTGATTCACTGCACTGACTTCGGACATGACATACTACACACACTACCGCACTTAACTGGCGTGGGAATGAGTCGACTGCAATATTATGCGGTCGTGACAGATTCGGAGCATTAAGACTAATAAATGGGCTTGGGGCTATGTCTTTGAGTATAGAACCCTACAAACATTATCCCTCAAACTCAGATGTGAATGGGTATCTTACTTAATTGTGACGGTTATTACAAGAGTGCCAATATCACCATTTAATTCCAAGACGGCAACGCGTATTGTTTGAATTTAAAATTCATTCACTGTCAAGTTTTTCGAGAATGAAAATAGCATTTTTAACTTGATTGACTAGTTACTTCCAAACTTATTTTAAATTGACTCTCGAAAACAATATATTACTCATCATCATTTGATTCGCTGCAAAATGTATGTCTACGCGTATATCGGTACCTAAACAGGCGTATACTGTCTAAGTGATATTTAATTCATTCATAAAGTCATATTAAGTCGAGTTTCTTTTATATTTGTTTGTTAGTTTTTTTCGAGTTTTCTTTTTTTTTTTTTTGGGGGGGGGGGGTGTTTTGGGTTTGTTTGTTCTTTATTTTGTACTTTTGTTTTTATAATTTATTTGGTTTGGTTTTGCTTTTTGGTGTTTTTTTTTTTTTCTGTTTTGTTTCTGGGGTGCAGGGATTTGGTTTGTTCTTGGGTTTTGTCTTTTGTGGTTTTGTTTTGCTTTTTTTTTTTTTTGTTTCGGGGGGGGGGGGGGGGGGGAGTTGTTTGTTTTTAGTCATATCTTTTTGACGTAATTTTATATTTTTGATTTCTTGTTGTTGTTGCTGTGGCTTTTATGGGTTTGTTTGTTTTTTCTTTTTTTTTTAGTGTCTTCTTTGGCGTATTGTCTTTTTTTTAGTTTTGTTTGTAATTTGGCTGTTCTTGTTTATATTTAATGGGAGACTTACGCTTTCTAAATCTGAATTAAATTCAACCACTCTTTCGTTGCTAATGATCAAGGTGCACATGTTTGAAGATCTTATAGCCGAGCCCAATTATGGGCATTGCTGTAATGGACAACATTTCCCGTTTGTTTGAGAGCATTTGGATTACAACAATGAGTCTATAATATTTTTTGCTATCAGGCCTTCACATAAGTATACGTTGTTTAGGATCTAGTGGTGATGGAGGTGGAGGGGGGGAGGGGGGGGGGAGAAGGGTGTTATCAAAAATCCGGCACATTGCAGAATTGATTCATGATGTCAGTCCAACGCTCTACACTATAATGCTAAAATTATACATTTGTCTTATTTGTCAAAAACTTACCCTCAAAATTTAAGTCAATATCCAGATCCCAATCGTAGTTATAGTCCGATGAACACAAAGAAACGTGGAATTGTAAAATTATTAACAATAGTGAGGTAAACAAAGACACCGTTGTAGCAAAAAGGCATCGGCGGTGCCTGACAAAGCAACACATGGTTTTCATCTGATGAATGGGGTGGATGGCGCGGTAAGGAATGTTATAAAGTTAAATGGAGAGTAGACAGTTGCTAAACGAAAGCTCACTCGTAGTCTAGATTGTTTTAAGTTCTCGATAATGAGTATTAGCCAGATGAATGTTTATTTTATGGTTTTATGTGGCATGTTTATAAATGTAAAGATTTAGAATAACATCTTGAATTGGTACAACCGGAATGTGAAATGAATAGAGCGTGAAGATGTATGTGTGCATGTGTGCGAAAAAACAAAGAATGAAGGTAATCGTGTCTTTGTGTTAATGAAGTTGATGATAAAGTGAGCAGTAAGAGTAGTGTGAGCGAGTGAATGTGAGGGCGTGCATGCACTATGTTTTTATGATAAATTAAGGTGTTGTGTGGGTGGGTGGCTGTTTGTGTACGTGTGTGTATGCGTATGTGTTGACAATAATTGAGTAAGTTTACCTTTGTTCTTAGATCTTGTAGTATGTATATTAGCATGGTTACTGTTGTCTGGTTTATGGTGATTGTATCTGTTATCGAGTATAACAGACACACACTAATTTATGCATACACACACCCACACACACACACACATATCTACACCCCCCCCCCCACACACACACACACACTGAGAGAGAGAGGGGTAGAGAGAGAGAGAGAGAGAGAGAGAGAGAGGGATGGAGTAGAGAAAGAGAAATAGAGAGAGAGAGAAACATCAGAGAGAGTGAGTTAGTGAGTGGTTGAGGGAGAGAGAGATATATATATATAATATATATATATATATATATATATATATATATATATATATATATATATAAGTTTGTGTAACCTTGTACGTTTATAGTCTGATTGATATAAATTAGTGAGCAGTAATCACCAAAACGATAAATACTCAACATGTGTGTATGAAAGGAGCTAGACAAAGTTGTGTTAACTTTCTTTTTTTCTTTCTGTTTTATTTTTGGTTTTACTTTTGTCATTGTCGTTCTTGCTATTGTTGTTGTTTGTTGTTGTCATTGTGGTCGTTGTTGTTGTTGTTTTCGTTGTGTTTTGTTTATTTTTGGTGTGTTTGGGTTGAGTTTAAAAAAAAATTTGGTAGTTCTTTTTCATTAGTAGGGGGAGTTTGATGAGGAAGAGGCTGTGAAAAGCAGTGATTTGCGCATGCTTTCTGATTTGTATCATCTGTTATGTTTGTCGACCATGTAGCACTTCTGATGAACGCATGAATTGTCTGTGTTTGTTTACTAATAAGATTATGATACTATTTTACATTTAAAAAGAAAAATGTGATTATTTACTCTAAAACAACTACACATTTAAATCACATTCTATTTTGTTTTTATTTTATTTTAGATTTTCTAGATTTATCTTTTATTTCAAAAATATACTTTTGTGGTTTTGGAGTTCATGGTTTAGGTAAGGAAACAAGTAGCAACGCATTCAATATTATTTATGGTTATAAATTATGTTAGATATTTATTCGAAAAGAGAGAAATAAATGACAATAGCCAAATGGAACGACAGCTTCGATCTAATTAACGAAGACAGATATGAGGTAAAATAAATAAAAATTAAGGGCGGTTTTCAGGCTAAGGGAAAGAATCCAAATATTCCCTCAGCTTACCCTAATAAAATAATAAAATCTAGTCCCTTTAACTGACCCAAATAGGAGAAACAACACCCTAGGATCTTTATTAAGACCTATAACTAATAGATAAAAGAACCCTCCTCCCTCAAGCTAACCCAATTGAATAAACAAACAAACCTAAGACTGCTTTGCACTACAATTCAATACTTCATAAAACAAAATAGCGGTGGATAACTAAGACAATGGTCAAATTTGGAAATTGTAAACATTCACTAATCTATCAAGGTTCGATCTGGAGTTTTTAAAATGCTACTATATATTGACAAACTGAATAAATAAACTCTGACAAAAGTTCCACGGTGAAAATACTAATTGAAAGAGATGCCAGACCGAGAACCTTTTGGAAGGCCTCCCAAAATTAAATTGAAGTTTCCATTCTATTGGACTAGTGTCAATTATTTTTTCAAGCTTCAAGCAGCAACATTTGCATTTGAGAGAGAATGATACAAGACTACGTATATATATATATATATATATATATTATATATATATATATATATATATATATATATATATGTGTGTGTGTGTGTGTGTGTGTGTGTGTGTGTGTGTATGCAGGTCTGACATCCGAAAGCACTCATGGACCTAGTTTAACACTGTTGTAATAGACATTATTTTGTGTCATTTTTTTTTAGATTCCATTACAACAATGAGCCCATAGGGAATTGGGTTATCTGACCCGCAAATAATGCACGTAGATAGAAGAGCATGATTTAAGTATGTCTAAACAAAATTAAAACTGAAAATAAGTATTGTTTTATTACTTTGATGCCGAATTTATATATTTTTATGATAGCTTATACCATAAGAATACGAATTCAAGTGCTTCTATTTTATTTGACATTGTTTTATATACAGCTTAGCACAATCAGGCGCATCGTCAAAAATGTTTTTATAATAACTCTCAATTTCAATTTTAGGACCACATTAATTATTGAGATGTCAGAATATAAAACCTTATCTTTGACCAAGGATGTACGTGTGAAATATGACACGCAATAACAAAGCCTACCTTTTTATATTGTGCTTGAAATGTAGGCGCCCACGTTACGAATTCCAATTTCCACGCACATAAATTAGGAATTTTGTTGAAATTTAAAGTTGTCATATTTTTCCCACCACTCTCTTACTCAATAAGTTATGCTTTTGAAATGTGGCTTGCGGTAGGCCATATTATATTTTATTTTTATTTCAATGTGGTTAATTTATCTTTTAAATTGTTTGAGTTAAAACGTTTTTACATGATGGGCTATGTGTACCACGATGTGTATCTTTGTATAATTTCTTGTTATGTTTTCTCTCTTTCTCTCTCTCTCTCTCTCTCTCTCTCTCTCTCTCTCTCTCTCTCTCTCTCTCTCTTTCTTTCTTTCTCTCTATCTAGCTATCTATCTATCTATCTCTCTTCCTTTCTGGTGTTAATATGAAATAATAACTACAGAGTAATTATACATTTAATCATTTATCATCTTGAACCCCAATTTTGAAAACAAAAATCAAATTAAATAGCAACAGCAAAACATCACCACTGCACTATTATGGAGCGCGATACCGGATTCAGATCTTGGTTCCAACGGGCCATCCAACTGAGTCCAAGTATTCGACAAGCTGATAACGAAACTGAAAATGATGACAGCATCGATGACGAAGATGATATGGACGATGATAGCGTTAGCTTTAACGGAAACATCGACGGTGCTCGGCCCAAGGTTCAGGAGACCCATGGGAAAAAGTTGGCATCTGAGGTAAACCACTGGAGCTTGTTACTCAAGGACAACGTTCGATTTTGGGATTGCCTGGCCATGCTGAGGACCGACCCTGGTCTAGCCTGTCACTCCGCTATTTATCTCGTTACGCAATCGCCAGACTCGGAGTATTTCTCTGGTGAGTTTAGTATGGAAATAGAGAGTGATGATGGATGTTTGTTATTTGCTTATGTTACCATCTCGAGGTAACCAGGGACTTAAAATTCAATTTAAATCTTTAAAAATTAAATTAAATTCTTTTTTATTTTGTCTTAAACCAGAGTGATTATAGCAACTTACGAAACTACAGAATAGTTCAACTGGTAGTATTTATAAATTCAATTTTGGCGGTCAGGTGCATTTGTGTATATATTATATTTGGGCATCTGTTGGAATTTCTGTTTCATGCACCTGTTTCATTAAGATACGAAGTTTTGTTCTTAGCCATTTACCGTGTCACATAATAAGCAAATATTTCAAAACTGGGTATAAACTTTTAATTAAAGCTTCCATGTCTCTGTCTCGATTAACATAGTTATGGTGGTTGGGGGTGGGGATGGTGGGTTGTGAGGAGGAAGAGGATGAGAGGGGAGAGTGGGGAAATAGGAAGAGGAGGAGGTGGTTGAGGAGAAGGGGGAAAGGGGCAAGGAGGAGAAAGGGGCGTGGTAATTTTGATTATTCATTTTTAAATTCAAAAATCATTGACAACAGAAGACTTGCGGGCCAGCTACTCCAAATTCTTCAAGGACGAAGAAGAGCTGGAGATTGAGGTCCTTAGGCTGACGGTGGAGAATAAAAAACTACATGCTGTTCTGTGGGTGCTCGCGGACAATCCACATTTTAGGGTGAGAAGATTGATTGATTGATTGATTGATTGATTGATTGATTGATTGATTGATTGATTGATTGATTGATTGATTGATTCACTCATTTATTACTCTATTTCTTTTTCTATTTGTTTTTGTCTATTTTTTTGTTTGTTTATGCATTAATTTATAATTGTTA
Source organism: Berghia stephanieae (assembly GCF_034508935.2). Classification (NCBI taxonomy): domain Eukaryota; kingdom Metazoa; phylum Mollusca; class Gastropoda; order Nudibranchia; family Aeolidiidae; genus Berghia; species Berghia stephanieae. Next base: position 55,336,192 of record NC_088363.1, on the reverse strand, counting down.
TGTTCCATTGAGAAATTGTGTCCAACAGAATACGCTTTAAAATGACTTTTTAAACAGTATTCCTTATTCAAAACTCTAAAAGAGTGGTGAGTAAAGAACACATTGTAGACTGCATTGAGCCTAATAGTGTAATTGCTGCATGCCTGAGATACAATATGTGAGCATAACTTTTAAAACGTTTTTTATAACTGCTGTCAAGTTTAAACATGTTCTATTTAAAATTTACAGGTGGACTCTGTTGTGGCAGCCATTTTCCGTCTGAATGATACACAATTTGAAGAGAAGTTCCAATTTGGTAGGTAATGGTAGAAATAATAATAATAATAATAATAATAATAATAATAATAATAATATAATAATAATAATAATAATAATAATAATAATAATAATAGATCTTTATTGTCCATAAATATGGCAATTTGTCATTTAGTTACACTTGTTATAACGTTAAATGATAACTATAACATTGAACAGATAATATTTCACTCCTACTTATTTTTTCTCTATCTCTCTCTCTCTCTCTCTCTCTCTCTCTCTCTCTCTCTCTCTCTCTCTCTTCCTCTTTCTAGCACACGTGCGATATACACAACATAAACATTCATTTCGTTTTCAATTTGTTACAATTGTGGCAATTCGACACCAAAAATTATCATCATTATCAATTGGTCAGTTAATCTAACATTAAATAAATTAATCAGCTAATCAGTCAAAGAATCAATCCTTGGTTTTTCTGTACCATATGAAATATTCAAATTTTTTATTGCTGATGGAACGAACGTTGATTTATACTTGTTAGTTCTACATTTAATCTGACAAAACCTTCTCCCAGATGCTAAAAGACTAAATTCATGGTATAAAATATGTTTTTTATTGTTGGTAATTGAGAATGCTTTCCTTTCTATTGCTTTTCCGTGAATTCTTTCTACTCCATCAAGAGGATGGTTTATTATTTTTGATGCCTCTTTGATAGATTTTGAAATTTTTGATTTATCTTTTAGTCGGCATCCGCCAAACCATATGGTGCAGCCAAACGCAATTACACTTTTAATCAATGAGTCATAAACTCTTCACATAGTTTTCTTCCTTACTTGAAATGTTCTCAATATTCTTAGGATGTATAATCTTTGGGCAACTTTCTTAGATATTATATTAATATGTTGAGAGAAATTGAGGGAACTATCAATGGTTATTCCTAAATATTTAAAATAGTCAACTATCTCAACATCATCTTTACGGATCGTCACACACTTTAAAGCTTTATATATATAAAAACAACAAACTGTAACTTCACTGCTGTTCAGTCATGCAACTCGTCTTGTGACCTTTATAATATAATATTACAGGTTCTGGGTTTGTGTCCTTTTAGGAGTGGCGCAAACTTGAATTGTTAACCATATTTTCTTTGCATAATCAAAGGTAAAACTGAGTGTCTGATAAATAACAGCTTTGTATCTGGGGGGGGGGGGGGGGGGGTACCATTGCGCCTTGTGAGCGTTATGTCTCGCTCTGTTTTATATTAGGTGATTCTATTTGCTTGGTTCCCCTTGTAAAGCACTCTAAACATATTTAATGAATATTGCTCAATATAAAATCTCACAATTCGTTTTACTTAAAGTATGCCATTATTTCAAGATATTGGCATTGGCAATCCCCAACCTCTATTAGAAATTTTGAGTTCTCTATTATTCTTCAATGTTTACTTAAGAATGAAAAGCCGTAAACTGATTAAAATAAATTTTTAAAAATTTTGACACGAAACTATTACTTTAATTTGCATCAATAGAGACGACCTCCAATTTTTCAAAGTCTTAAATCTGAAACTTGTTGAAATGCTAGGCCGGGTGGTTTTTGGCGGGGTAAACATTGTTCGCTTGCTTTGAATTCGATATTGATTTATTATAAGTTCTTTTCAACACATCAAACATAATCAAAAACTAGAGGTGCCTAAATTAATGACTCAATAAAATGGAGAGAAAGATAATGTGAGTAAAAGTTGACTTATATGATGTAAAGGAACAACACAAAACAAAAGACCTTTCGGCCTTTGGCCTTCTTCAAGTATACACAAAATATGCTATATGTATGTTTACTTGAAGAAGGCCAAAGCCGAAACGTCAAATATTTTGTGTTGTTCTCCTATATATGACTCACATTTACTCACTTTATCTTTCTCTCCAAACATAATCAGCTATCCAATCACCTTTTGTTGAGCAGAGAGGTCAGAAAAAACCTTAAATGCAACTAGTACCAAAATGAGCAATGTGTTTGGGAGGCGAGTGCTCTAACAACCGAGCTGTCAGTACTCTATTCCTTCTCCCTATTCCAAAAATACAAGAAGAAAATGGACATAAACATTAGAAAATATGCTGGTTTATTATGGTATTTGACCACACACAAATATAGAGATGAGTGACCAACGATAGTTTCCCATTTTCAAGTTAACTTTTTGTCGCGGTCTATTGATCTGATGGCATCGCAGTGTTCTTGTCTAACTTCTCAGGTTAGACCCACTCGCCACAATTTGTATTTCTTCCAACTGTATTCGTAGCCTTTATAAAACCATAGCCAGACACTGACCAAAAAATCTCTTCAAAATACAAGGCAGCACTCACTAAAAGAAAACAAATCGTGAGTTGTATTCAACAGTTCAATCAATGGATCATTTGCTTTCTTGAGCACTCCATCCTACAACTCACTTTACAGTGCACTAAACTTACCTTAAAATGACACCAAAATACAATTACCTAATATCAGGCTACGTGGCACTCGCTTTCGGAACGGAAGGTCCTGATGTCGAGCTTCGCTTGGCACAAAGTTGAGTCATTGTAAAGGGCTCTGTGCTCACATTCTCACCACTAAAGGGTCATTTTTTTTATTTGATGAAATATCCTAAACTTTTATGCACAGTCATAATGTATATGTTTGGGAAGGATGATTGCATATAATTTTTTCGAAAAAATTGCCCGTTGCCATGGAAACGACGCCACATTGGAAAATAAACAACACATATTAAAAAGTCAAAGGCTTTTTTGTTTATCCACCGATTGCCATAATAGTTTGGCCAGATGTAGAAAAAAGGAAAATAAAGAGGCTCTAGAAGCCCGATATTTAATTTTTGTAATTAGAAACTTTAAAAAATAAGTTCAAAGTTATTACTCGATTATTCCCCTTGAAAAAAAGTTACATAATTTGAAATTACTCATAAAATTTAATTTTTTTCAAAAATCCGGCTCCTAGAGGACCTGCGTATTTGTATGACACTCATTTGTAGAAAGTTTGAAGAAGATTGGTTGAAAAATGAGGGAGGAGATAGGTTTTTAGTGACGAAAATTGCAGTTTTGAGAAAAACGCATTTAAAAGTCAAAGAAAACGAGTTTAGGGAAAAACTCTCCTCTCGCTCTCTGATTAGATTGTGACCACATGACATAATTAAGAACAACGTGATTGGTTGTTGAAGATAGAGGAGAGTTTTTTACTTTTAATTGATATGTTTTTGCATTTACTTAGTTATAAAGACTATTTGATATTCTTTCATGAAATCAGTCCACTGAAAATAAAAATGGGCAGGATTTAACCATACCATGGGTCACAAAATACGTTGTTTTTTGTTTGTTTGTTTTTTGTCGAAAAAATGAAGATAAAGTTCTCATGCAATTTTTTATGTAGACAAATGGTCACATGACAACATCCCACCAAAATCTAATTTTTAGCAAACTGGGTCAAAATTCATCATTTTTAATGTCGCCCCCCCCCCCCACCCCCCTTAACCTCAGATTGCTCACTTGGACATCGCGTATGTTGAAATCTAATATTGATGTATTATAAATGATCCTTCATGGATCACCTGACTGAATGTAGGTTATGATAATCGCGCGGAATGACGCAAAATTAATTTTAAAATCTAATATCAATGAATTAATGATATTCTTATACTCTGCGCTGTTGTACAGTTTACCAGCCAGGTTGTTTCTCCGGTAAGAGCCCAGTTCTGGGCCCAGGAACAAAGGTATTTGACCAAGGAGGAGCCGGCATTGCCTTGCACACTAAACGGTGCCGATCTTCAACTCCGGTCAGAACTTGTCGGTAAGTTTATAATCTCGAGTTCAATTTTTCTTTAAAATCAGTAGCCCTTCAGGTTGACTGAAGTGAAGAATGTATCGAAAAAGATGAGAAAAGATAGATTCAGATTGGGTGTTTGAACATGTTAAGAGATGAATGAGAGGGAGTATGTGGGAAAGAAAGTATTAGATATGCAATTAGCAGGAAAGAGAAAAAGAGACGCCCGAAGAATTGATGGTTGGATAGGGTAAATGATGATATGAAACAACGAGGCTTGGAAGAAGATGATGCATAGAGCTGTGGTATTCATTTTGGCAACCTTGCAGAATGGGGGATAAGCTGAGAAGAAGAAGAAAAAGAAGAAGAAGAAAAAGAACAAGAAAAGAAGCCCTTCAGAGCAGTTGGGCCCATGAAGTCGGAGTTTATCCCGGTTTCAATAGCTTGAAACGGACAAAAGGAATTGCATGCTACCCATTGTACGCTATTCTATCGCAAAGTACGTTCCGCCAGATTTAACAGACCCCAGTTACCAACAATTACTGAATGGACAAGGTAGGAGAGGTCACAAAATAACTCAACTATGCCAGGATGGATTTCGGTCTCTTTGTATGTGAAGAGAGTGCTCTAACAACTGAGCTACCGGGACCCCCACAACTTTCCTTTTATATGAGATCAAAATAATATGAGGCCTGTTATTTGTCTCTATGTATTTACGCATGTGATTGTCTATCTGTTTTGACTATAGTAAATGAATATCCATATGTGACCACTCGTCTTCATTCGGTACTATATCGTAATGACACTTAAGCCGAGTATAATCACTATATGATATGTATTGAACAAAACAATGGAAAATATAAATAAATCACTTAAAATCCAGAGAGACAGCAACGATTTTAAGTGATGTATTTGTGTTTTTGTTTTTGTTTTTGTTCTTTTTCAAAGTTGCTACAGTCATTTGTATTTATTACTTTTTGCAGTCCTCCTTGAGCGTTAACCTTCAGCTATTATATAGCGCAATATCCACTAAACGTGCTGAAAGCGCTTTACAAGGTGTCCCTGACCAACAGCAACATGTAACATTTAGAACGAGACATGGGGCCTGTTATGCGATAATACATTTTTTAACGGCCAGGTAGTCATTTTACACCTGAGTACGGCGAGAAAATGTGAGTAAAGAGTCTTTTCCACAGTCTCTAGCAGCTTGGTATCACTTTGAATTGTTTATGATACTATGTAAGTCAGCACAAATTTGTATGCGCCGTCCGCCGTAGGATTAGTAAGAGTCATAATAATCTCACTGTTCATTTTCAGACCACTTCACCACATCTCGGAGAGGCTATGTCATTCTGTGACCAGGAACAGCGGCTACCGCAGAGGCAAAAACAAGTCCAGTAACAAAAGTAAATGCCCCATCCATAAGTATGAAGCCCCGAGGAAGCGGCGCTCTGATTGGATGAAGTCCGCCCTTCTTACAGGTATAAGAGTTGATAATATACATACAGAACGTTTGCAGACGTCTCAAGAGACGTTTTATCTGGAAGCGATCAACAGGGACTGCACTTGAGATAGCAGTATAAAGCGCATTGTGCATGACAGAGCCCCCAACTCCCCCCCCCCCTTCTGCACACACACACACACACACACACACACACACACACACAAATACATACACACACATCTTCTCCATCATTACCTGGCGACTACGAATTTCTAATGGCATGAAAAAAAAACAAGACATATTCTTATCATTATTGAGGGGAAATAATCGACAAATTGTTTTTGTTTGAATATTGACATTTTTTAGCCCATTTAACAATTAATTGTTAATTTTGGATGTTGGAAATGCGATTGTAATAATTGTTTTTATTTGT
>NC_088363.1:55315259-55325259 GCF_034508935.2 Berghia stephanieae | reverse complement strand
TTGAGAAATGCTTACAGTGCGAGCTCTGTGACCAGTGGTTTCATACTTTGTGTGAAAAGATAGATGATGACACCTATCAACTGTTGAAGAAAGACTCAGAAAAAGAATTTCCGCTTCTGCATTACTACTGCTCTAAGTCCTGCAACAAAGTGGCCTCAAAGTTCTTGGGCAATTTCATGCAGCTTGAAAAGGAAGTAGATAAACTCAGGAAAAAAGTAGAAGACGTAGATAAAAGTGTGAATATCATTCAAAAAGGTGAATTCACAGAGGAGATGATAGAAATAGTGAAATCAACAGCAAAGGATGAGATAGAGGCCTACCCTATGTCTGAGGCGAGTGAGATTAAGGAGAGACTCAAGAGAAGTACAGAAGAAAAGTCAGATAGAGTAAGACAAGATATAAATGAAATGAGGAAAATCAATGAAACTGAGGAGAAGAAGCAGGCAATGGTGAAAAAGAACCTGGAACTAGAAGAGGAGAGAAATGAAAGGGCTAAGAGAGTGAAGAATGTAATTATGTATGGCATACCAGAAGCTAAAGATGGCGACAACAAGGAAGATATAAGAAAAGCCCAAATGGTACTCAAAGAGTTGCAGGTTCATGGAAACAAAGACAGCCTCAACCCTATAGAGCAAGTGATCAGATTGGGCAGAAGAGAAGATAGACCAAGACCCATGAAAATAAGTCTGATGTCAACGGATCAGCGTAACACTGCTCTTAGGAACAGCAAACAGTTGAAAGACCATAAACGGGAATGCTTACAAAAGGTGTATATTGGAGCTGACCAAACAATTATGCAAAGAGAGCAGGCCAAGAAGTTAAGAGAGGAGCTGAAGAGAAGACGAGAAGCAGGGGAAGATGTAGTCATATATAAGAAAAGGGTCATTTTCAGGGAAAAGTTTAGTGAACAAATAAGAAAGAGAGACAGCGATGTTGGAGGAAATGACTGGGACTGGGATGAGGAATGACTATATTGGAAACGTGTCAGTCCAATTGCCCAAAATGTTTCTGAGCAAGGACTCGAAGACAACAAGAAAATTCAAAAAAGAGAAGTACCAGTAAATGATAAGGAGGGGCAGCACGTGAATATGAAAAATACCCTGAAGTTCATGTACACAAATGCAGACAGTGTGATGAATAAGAGAGAGGAGCTAAAGGCTATGGCAGAAGAAGAAGATCCAGATGTAATAGCAATAACAGAAGCTAAGCCAAAGAATGCAACAACACACCCAACCATAGCAGAGTTAGGTATTGAGGGATACACTATAATAGCTAGCAGAGATTTTGAAACTTCCGGCAGAGGAGTATACTTATTGGTGAGAGAGAACCTCAAGGTTAACCCCATAGAGGAACTCACAGATCACGACTTTAGGGAGAGCGCTTGGTGCTCGATTGGAGTAACTGGACAAAGTCAGATACTAGTAGGAGTGATTTATCGGAGCCCAAATAGCACAGGAGAAAATAATGAGAGAATGTTGGAGATGATAAGGAGAGCATCACAAAAAAAGCATTCAGAGATAATTATTATGGGAGACTTCAACATGCCGGAACTGGAGTGGAAAGGGATGGACGAACCAAAAGAGGGAAGCCTGGAGGAAAGTTTCATAGAAACCATTGAAGATTGTTACCTACAACAGATAATAAAAGAACCCACGAGACAGAGAAAAAACCAAAAGCCCAACGTATTGGACTTGATATTGATGGAGGAAGAAAATGACATAATCGACCTAAGACTGAGCCACCCACTGGGAAAAAGCGACCACGCGACCATATTCCTAAAACTGAGGGCGACATCAGAGACTTTAGATGAAAAACTGACACTCAGATATAGGAAGGCTGATCTAGAGAGTATGAAAGAGGAACTGGGGCATATCAAATGGGAGGAAATACTAATCGAGGACACCGTAGGAAACAACTGGAGTAGATTTACCAGAGTACTTAACCAATGCTTCGAGAAAAACATCCCGAAAAGCAGAGGGAACCGGGTTGGGAGAAGAAATCAACCTTGGATGACGCAGGAAGTGAGAGAGGCATTACGGAAGAAGAAGGCAGTAAATAGAAGATACTCTAGAAGCAAAAAGGAAGAGGATTGGGACAAATACAAAAGAGTGAGAAACGCAACTACTAAAATAGTCCGACAAGCGCATCAAAAGTATGAGAACAAGATAGCAGAGGAAACGAAAGAAAATCCTAAAGTATTCTGGAGTTATGTAAACAGTAAAATGCAGAAACACAAAAGAACATTGAAGCTTTTGAAATGTGGTGCTTGAGAAGGATGCAGAGAATATCGTATACTGCACACAAAACGAACGAAGAAGTGCTAAAACAAACATACCAACAAAGGAAACTAATGCCCTTAATAGTGGATCGACAACTATCCTTTTTCGGACACATAGTAAGGAAAGATAAGAATGAATACCTGGCAAGTTGTGGAAAAATACCTGGTAAACGCGCCCGGGGGAGACAAAGAAAAACACTCATAGACCAACTGAAGGGCTTCACCAGCCTAACAATCCAAGAGCTGTTTGAAAAGGCAAGAGACAGGGAGGAATGGAGAGAGATAATTCATGCAGTATCCGAAGCCTGGACCAGGCATGGAACCTAGAAGAAGAAGAAACAGTAAAATGAAGACAAGACAGGGAACCTGTGACATAAAAAAAGAAGATGGCACTTGGGCATCGGAAGATGAAGACAAGGCAGAGGTGCTAAATCTCTTCTTTGCAAGTGTCTTTACAGTGGAGAACCAGAAAAACTTGCCAGATATTGCTAAAAGAAGTAATATAGATACTACACAATGGCCGATTACTGAAGAGAGAGTAATGAAGAGACTACAAAACCTAAAGGAGAGTAAATCACCTGGACCTGACAAACTTCATCCTTACATCCTAAAAAACTTAGCAGAGCAGCTAGTAGAACCCCTAACCAAGATATTTAACCAGTCGATGAAAGAAGGAAGACTACCAAGGGAATGGAAAGAAGCTAACGTCACAGCCATATTCAAGAAGGGAGACAGAAAAAATCCAGAAAACTACAGACCAGTGAGCCTGACATCTGTCGTCTGCAAGCTCATGGAACAGCTGATTAGAGAAGAAATGGTTGATCATATGACCAAGAACAAACTATTCAGCAAAGATCAACATGGTTTCATGGCGGGAAGGTCTACAGTAACAAACCTACTTGAAACAATGGATGACTGGACGAGAGACCTGGAATTAGGCAACAATTTAGATGTCATATACCTCGACTTCAGAAAGGCATTTGACAAAGTTCCACACTGGCGCCTAATCAGGAAATTGGAACAGTATCAAATTAATGATCAGACAGTCAAATGGGTCCGAGATTTCCTCAAAGATAGAAGACAAAAAGTGATAGTGAATGGAACAGCATCAACAGAGAGACTGGTAACAAGTGGAGTTCCACAAGGAAGTGTACTGGGACCAGTTCTCTTCCTGATTTATATCAATGACTTGCCAGACAATCTATCATCTAAATGTAAAATCTTTGCCGATGATACTAAGCTCTATGGAGTAGCTAATACAGAAGAAGAAAGAAACATCTTACAACAAGATTTGAAAAAGCTTGAAGAATGGTCCGAAATATGGCAGATGGAGTTCAATGTAGATAAATGTGCAGTTCTTCACCTAGGAAAAAACAACAGAGAAGCAAACTATATAATGAAAGAAAAACCCCTGCAGAAATCCAATGGGGAAAAAGACCTAGGAGTATTTATTGATAGGAAGCTAAACTTCAAGAAGCAAATTAAAGATGTTCAATCTAAGGCTAGTAAAACACTCGGAATAGTGAAAAGAAATTTCAAGAATCTGAAAACAAAACACATGACTACCATCTACAAGACTATGGTTAGATCAAAGCTGGAATATGCTAACTGCATATGGTATCCGAAGTTTGAGGGAGACAAAGACTGTTTGGAAAGAGTGCAAAGGAGAGCAACAAAACTTATCACACACCTGAAAGACAAAACATACTGTGAGAGATTGAAAGAATTAAATCTCCCGACCTTAGATTACAGGAGAAGAAGGGGAGATATGATCCAAACATATAAAATAGTAAAGGGAATAGACAGGGTAGAGGCAGGATTCCTTAAATCAAACAAGAACATTCAGACACGAGGAAACAGCAAGAAACTGAAAAAAGAACGTTTTAAAACAAATGAAAGAAGGAAGTTTTTTTCATCTAGAATTGTAAATAACTGGAATAAACTACAAGAAACCACAGTATCAGCAAAAAATTTGAATAAATTCAAAGCAGAGTTGGAGATAAGCAACACCCTAGGAAACAAGTTCAATTATAAAAATTGGTCCAATCATTAATAGATGAGGAGGAGCGAAGGAGACTACACCAAGTCTAAAAGCTCTATACAGAGGTATCCAGGTATCCAGGTATAATTCATATTCGAGAGATTAACTGTTGAGGTAAAAAAAAAAAAAAAAAAAAAAAAAAAAAAAAAACATCTAAGTTATTGTTAATTATATTAGGTGGTGAGACTGCATTTCTTTCAAAACATAATTTCTTCAATAATCTATTTATATACAAATTCAAAATATTAACAATTATTACGTTTTTCAAAAATTCACTACAGGACGGAATCAAGAGATTGGATCGTGTATTCTTCAAAGGATTGGATTCGTAACGGAGACTTCATCACGAGGTAGGAATTATATTTCTCTCTCTCTCTCTCTCTCTCTCTCTCTCTCTCTCCTCTCCTCTCCTCTCTCTCTCTCTCCTCTCTCTCTCTCTCTCTCTCTCTCTCTCTCTCTCTCCTCTTTCTCTCCTCTTTCCCTCTCTCTCTCTCTCTCTCTCTCTCTCTCTCTCTCTCTCTCTCTCTCTCTCTCTCTCTCTCTCTCTCTCTCTCTCTCTCTCTCTCTCTCTCTCTCTTTCTTTCTTTATTTCTCTTGGCTCAGTTCACCGGGGAAAGAGTTGTAGGGTAAGGACATGATATTTTAATAATTATTGCTTAACAATTAATTTGACAATGATTGGATAAATGATAAAGATTTATATAGTACGAGTACGACAACTTTTTAACAGCTGTAGACTGTAAACTCCTACTGAAGAGTAGGGGAGGGCAATCGGGTCACCAAAAGGTCACCGATGCTTTAGGTTTTGAGAAGTCAGGTCATCGACGACTGAGAATTTCCCGACCTCCACTTAGTTCTCGATGCTTTTCTCGTCTCGAGAATCTTGGTCATCGACGCTTCTCGTATTGAGTCCCGAGTCCCGAGTCTCGAGACTATACTGCGCGAGCGACGCACGTGTTACTAACAATGTGTACTATCTGCATTGTTCACCCCTCTCTCGTCGGCGATGATTCCAGCGAAGCTCGAGACTTTTTTGCGTCTCGATGCTTTTTTGAGTCTCGAGATTCAAAAAAGTCTCGAGCATCGCTCTAGTCATCGGTGCTTTCATTCAATACCTAGTCATTGGTATTGGGTATTGACGTTATATCATATTTTAAACAGCTAACAAAACACAAACGTCGTAAATAGATCAAAATAGTTATAGGTATCAATGTTTTATTATTATACAAAGTGAATTTATTTAATGTATTTTAAGTTTTAATACAAAAAAGCCATCCAAAGCTCAGTTGAAGTGCTACTTCTCGGGAATTCCCGACTTTTCCTTGGTCATCGAGTTCGGGAAGTTTTGAGTGTTGGTGGCCGATGACTTGAGGTATCATCGAGACTTCCGCTCGACACTACTGAAGAGAAAAAATTAGACTATAAAAGAAACCACAAGGCACCAAGTGATCAAAGATATGAAACTATTCGAAACTTATGGCACATATCAATGTAATATTATAATTTGCTGGCTGATGATCATATAGTAGCTTTGTCTATAATACTTTTGAGGACTTTCCTTTAAATATATGGTAATATTATTCGTTTGCGTTGTGTTGTAGATGTTAAATACAGTCGAGATACCTAGGCCTAGTGCACTTGAACGTGCAAGAATTTTTCAAAATAGTGATATGGGTATTAATTTAGCGTAGAAAAATAAAGGGGAGTACCTAAAACATTTACTGGAGTGAAAAAATTATCGCTCTATCTCAACTGGTTAAAAAGTTATGACCGTTTATGTGGTGGAAACTCTATATATCTAGATAGCTTAATAGGAAAATATGTGACCAAACCACAGCAACCCAATGGATAATCAAGTATAATTCAGAAACTGCTTCAGATACATCTATGAAAGTTTTACATCGGTAATTCAACATCTCTGTAATACATTGCAAACAGAAAAAGAATTATTTATTGAGAGAGAAAAGTATAGTTTAGAGCTGAAACAGCTGAAATCAGGGAAAAATAGATCACGACATGCAAATGAATGTCCTATTGTAATTTTGGAAAAGTCAACAATAAAATATTTATTCACATGAAGATAGACCAAATATACCACTGAATCGGCGTCATTTAGTTGTTCACTTTGAACTTTTCAAAATGAAAATAGACCTCATAAAAGCAAAGATATGGACTGATAAATGTTTGAGGTGGTGTATTAGTGTTTAAAAATATCGAAAATAGGTGATTTAAAAACTTCCGCTCCCCCGCTCCCCAAAATTGAACAGTCGCCCGTCAAAGAATGGAAAACGTCAAAATCAACACTGTGATTATCCCCAGACAGGTGTCTGGGGATAATAAAATTTCGTTTTCCCCAGACACCTGTCTGGGGATAACGAATTTTCATTATCCCCAGACGCATATTTGAAACTCCGCTCTTTTAAACAATTATCCCCATGCCAGAATATGGAATGTTTCCAAATGCACATAGAAATAAGGAAAGTTAATAAAATATCTATAAAAACATAAAATTAACCAACATTAAAATCAGTTGTTGCTACATATACACAATATGCGTCGACTTCGAAGTGCCTGTCATGGCCGAATGGTTTAGTCGTCTGCCCTGGAAGTTTGACCAGAATCTACGTTGTGGGTTCGAATCCTGGTAACGTCACTTTAAAAAAAATGTGTTTTTTTAATTCCGTCTTCTTTTTACAGAACGTTGAAAGGGATAAATGTCCCAACCATCCTCCCCCCACCTCTTTTTTAAATTTTTTATTAAACTCTCTCTCTCTCTCTCTCTCTCTCTCTCTCTCTCCTCTCTCTCTCTCTCTCTCTCTCTCTCTCTCTCTCTCTCTCTCTCTCTTTTTTTTTTTTTCTAGTTTCTAGCAAATATATTCCTCCCCACTCCGATCTCAAATAGTGTCTAAAAAGAATAAATAATTAAAAAGCAAACAAACAGAAATATTCAGAGAGCGACCAAATGGTCAGATAGAGGAGAAAAAAAAAACAATAATTGTTTTAAAAATAAAAACAGTTTAAGAAATTCATGCTCAGAAACGGAACATTTACATAAAGGTTAAGCAAACAAAAAAACTCTAAGGTTTAGGTCAAAATATAAAAAAAAAGAAAAAGAGAGATTTCCCTTGGAGCAGGGAAGAGTGTTAACAATAATAATAATAATAATAATAATAATAATAATAATAATAATAATAATAATAATAATAATAATAATAATAATAAAATAATAATAATAAACATATAATAATAATAATAATAATAATAATAATAATAATAATAATAATAATATTAATAATAGTATGATAATAAGAGTATTAATAATAAAAATAGTGTTATTATTGATAATAATATGATAATGATTATGATGGTAATAGTAATAATAATAACAATTATTACAATTATTATTATTATTATTATTATATATTATTATTATTATTATTATTATTATTAATATTATCATTTGACCAAAACAAAAAATAAAAACAATAATAGATCTAGAGCAAATTAAATAATGAAATAATATTATCGGAGAAATAAAAAATTCAACTGATTAAAAAAACTCTTGCTCGGAATTTGGAACAAGAGTGAAAACAATGAACATCAATTGGGAAGAAAGATTAAAAAAAAGTTTTAAGAAAATAAAAATAAAAAAAAAATAAAAAAAAATTTTAAAGTGTGTGTGTGGGGGGGGGGGGGGGGGGGGTCGCAACTGGTTTGAATCTGCAGCTAAAAGGAGTAAAATGAAAGGTGGCCTAACCCACTGAGCTGTCTATCCACACCGCTATCGAATATCTTAAATTCATATATGAGCTAAACATATTTCCACACTTTTTGCTTCCTTGTTTTGGTAGTTAATTTTCATCTCTGATTCGAATAAAAATATGTTGTTGGATCTAGTTTTGCGGACGTGTGATACTAAATTGTATTGTCTTGTGCGAAGAAGACAGGAAAATAATAGGTTTCGGTTTTGGGCTTTGGGGCGAACAACACCATTGCCTAGGAATTCGTCCGCGAAATAAATAATAATTCCCGGTCATCCCCAAAATTGTGGCCAGAATGAGCAAATAAAAGAAACAAGAGATGATCAATAAAGTTAACAGGTAGGTAGGTAGTGAAAATTTAAATGGTTGGTGGACTATGAACAGATTTGATGAAAACCAACTTTCTTCCTGGTTAAAAATAAAAAGTCGAATTGCCAGTTGGACGTTTTCAGATCAAAGTAACAAAAGAAATTTCATTGATCCATTTGCTTTAAAATATTTTTTTTAAAAGAGCTGGATTTGACATTTGATCACTATTTACTTTCATCTTGTGTTAAATATCACTTTTGGGACACAACCACTAGTATTTTTTCCAGAATATTTGGTATTTTTCACGCCTAGTTTGGCATTTTGCATAAAATCTTTCTGCCCACTTGCTACATGCGTCTGGGGATAACAAAAATTGGTTATCCCCAGACACCCGTCTGGGGATAACCAATTTTCATTAACTTACATTAATTGCATATATTGTAAGAAAAATAGTTGTAAAGTTTTGATGTGGATTGACGAAGTTATCTCTCAAGTAAAAAAAAAAAAGCACAGCAGACGACAGGAAGTGAATCAATATTATAAGAAAATCTTCTGCAAACAATCGAGGACAAGTTCTATTTTTTGGGGGAGCTATAACTTTTGAGTGCAACCATATTTTGCTCTGAAATTTTTAGAGAAGCTACTTAAAAAAATATCTCAGAAGGACGTTTTTTTTAGTAAGAAGGACCATCTCTCAAAATCACGATATAGGAAGATAATAATATTAGCATGGCTGTATGTAGAATTTTATGCCCTTTCCAATGATATATAATACTTGCCATTTCATTTCACTGAGAAAGAAAAATGAATATTTTTAAAACACTCCTAAAAATTTTCCCCTCAAAAACGGAAACAGAAATCCTCGCCTCTTTTCAACTCGCTAGGGCTACTTCTTGCAAGTGCCTAGATATATAGAATTCTAAGTCTAATTTCTTACACTACAGATAAGACGTCTTCGCTTACAGTTAAAGCTTTATTCGTTGTAGTAAATTCATTCCGAATCCAAATCAAATAAAATGGGATAGATTTCAATTTCAGGGTCCGTAATATCGAACCAAATTGGTCACCCCAAATTATCTGTACATGCCCATACACAATTCCATTATCCATACGCTTCACTACAGTGTGTCACATAACTATACTATAACGCCGTCACATAAACCTTTTCGTGTGTTTACATAGCGCTCTTTTTCACGGTGTATTGAATTTTTTTTTTAGATAATAAAAAAATCTTGCACTAGACTAGACATAAAAATCGACATTCATATCAATCTGAACTGAATTCATCTGAATGAGTATAATCCACATTGATTAGACTGTTAACGGTTTTTTCAAAAGTAAATTGAATTTGAAAGCATTGAATTCAATAGCTTTTAACAGCCTCATAAGCCAAATATTTTAAACTGTGTGGTGTAATATGAGTCAATATTGGAGGTCAAAATAATTAACTGAATTATGCCCCTTTGTATTTTAAGAACTGAGATTCTTTGCAGGTGATTTTTACAATGAAGCACCTCAAAATACAAGGAAAGCTTTTATGTGCTTATAGAAATAGTGAAATAACGATAAGTTTTCAATTGTAAGCTTCAATTTATTAGACAAAGACAGATA
>NC_088363.1:55227759-55312759 GCF_034508935.2 Berghia stephanieae | reverse complement strand
GCTGTTTGCAGGGCTTCTGACTGACAAGTTTCTAAAGATAACACTTGCAACAATAAAATAAAAATAAAATTCCCTTTATTCATCCTATAGGGGAAAATTGTCTTTAGAGTCTATTCCAAGGGAATACTGGAATAACCCAGACGTCAGCCGCAGTGCTGCACTTCAAACTGAGCTTGGGCGAGGTGACTTGCTCAAGGCCACACAGCGCAGCCGGTATTCGAACTCGGGACCTTTGGGGTACAAAACAAAAACTGTACTACTGAGCCACACATCCCCATCCAACTGAAACTGAAACAGTGATAAAGAATCAATGTATCCTGCCAAAAACATGGTTTTAAAGAGTTCACAAGTGATAAAATTAATAAAACTGGCCCACCATTTAAAGAAACTGTGTCTCTATCCTTACTGTAAAATATTTTCTCGTCATTTAGCTAACAACTACAAAGTAAAATTGCTTATAGTTATACATTGAAATAATCAGGAGTTTGGTTTGATGAGTATAAACTCTCATAAGTGTCATAAGATCTGTCTGTGCTGCACGATTAATAGCCTTGTGCTATGTCTTCATTTAGAAGTTAGCTTTTGAGGCTCAACAGGGAACAGAACTTGTCACATTGTTTTAGTAGTTAACCAGTTGAGCTATCGGGATGAATGTAAAGATGATCTGAACGTTAGTCGTGAGACTGCATTTCTTTCAAAACATAACTTCTTCGATCACAACATAAACAAGAATAACGTTTTTTATTATTTTCTCAAGGACGGACAGGATTGGATTGTGTATTCTTCATAGGACTGGAGCCTTCTCTTTGAGGTAGGAATGTCTGTTGGTCTTCTTTCTCTCTCTCCCTCTCTCTACCTCCCTCACCCTCTTCCTCCCTCTCTCTCTCTCTCTCTCTCTCTCTCTCTCTCTCTCTCTCCCTCTCTCTCCCTCTCTCTCTCTATCTGTGTCTTCCTCTTAGTGGGGACCTGTGCTTGTGTCAGGATGAAACATTTAGGTGATCTCAAACTAAGTACATTGATAGTGGCTTTACATCTACATCTGTTCCCTTTTTGATCTCCCTGTCTCCCTTTTTCTTGGGTACTTTGATTGTAATTCTAGAAATTTTTACTATCCCACTTTCTTCCTTTTTACTGGCGCTGATATTACCTAAATGTGTGGCAAGCGCCGTAAATCCCTTAAAAACAAACATACTACAACTACTACAAGCACCACCACCATTACTACTACTACTACTACTACTACTACTACTACTACTACTACTACTACTACTTCTACTACTACTACTTCTGCTGCTGCTGCTACCACTACTACTACTACTACTACTAATCTCTAATACTACTTCTACTACTACTAATCAGTGATGCCAAAACTCCGGTCTCACCGGAAAAAAACTCTGGTCGGGAGCCAAAAATTTCGGTAGCGGGCAACTTCCGTCAAATTCCGGTGAGGTCAATTTGTTCCAAGAAGGATACCCCCCCCCCCCCCCCTTCCAAACACTTCATCATCATCACTGCCACTAATATGACAACCATCGTCACTACTACTACAACCACCACCACCACATCATCATTACCACGGCTACTACAACCAAAGAGCGTGTAGGTAACGATTGTTATGTTACCAAGAGCTCTCACTTCCCGCTTTTGGTGAAGCCACGGATCTTCCGTCTTCTACTCGTATTTTCTTCATTGTATCAGTAAGCCTCGCGCGCATGATACACGCGGAGCACACCCACCTCGCTGTCTCGCCTGGCACGCGACAATAGCATTGCGGTTAAGAGAAGTGAGAGCTCTTGGTAACTACGTTACCCTACACACTCTTTGCTACAACCACAACCACCACATCATCATCACCGCTACCACTACTACTACAACCACCACCACCACATCATCATCACTTCCACTGCTACTACAACTACCACCACCACCACATCATCACTACAACCACCACCACTACAACATCATCATCATTACTACCACTACTACTACAACTACCAGCCCCACCACAACCACCACATCATCATTACCACTTCTACTACTGCAACCACCACCACCACATCATCACTACCACTACTACAACCACCACCACCACCACCACATCATCTTTACCACTACTACTACTACAACCACCACCACTACATTATCATCACTACCACGACTACTACTATAACCACCACATCATCATTATCACTACTACTACAACCACCACCACCACCACATCATCACTACCACTACAACTACAACCACCACATCATCATTACCACTACTACTACAACCACCACCGCCACCACCACATCATCACTATCACTACGACTTCAACATCATCATCACTGCAACTACCACTACTACTACAACCACCACCACCACCAATCATCATTACCACTACTACTAACACCACCACCACCACTCATCACTACCACTACTACTACAACCACCACCACCACATCATCATCACTACCACTACTACTACAACCACCACCACATCATCATCACTACCATTGCTACTACGACTACCACCACCACATCATCATCACCACAACTACTACTACTACTACAACAACCACCACTGCAACATCATCATTACTACCACTACTTCTGCAACCACCATCACCACATCATCACTACCACTACTACTACAACCACCACCACCACCACCTCATCATCTTTACCACTACTACTACTACAACCACCACCACTACATTATCATCACTACCACGACTACTACTATAACCACCACATCATCATTATCACTACTACTACAACCACCACCACCACCACATCATCACTACCACTACAACTACAACCACCACATCATCATTACCACTACTACTACAACCACCACCGCCACCACCACATCATCACTATCACTACTACTTCAACATCATCATCACTGCAACTACCACTACTACTACAACCACCACCACCACCACATCATCATTACCACTACTACTACAACCACCACCACCACATCATCACTACCACTACTACTACAACACCACCACCACATCATCATCACTACCACTACTACTACAACCACCACACATCATCATCACTACCATTGCTACTACGACTACACCACCACATCATCATCACCACAACTACTACTACTACTACAACAACCACACTGCAACATCATCATTACTACCAATTCTGCAACCACCATCACACATCATCACTACCACTACTACTACAACCCACATCATCATCACACAACTACTACTACTACACAAAAATCACCTGCAACTCATCATTACTACCACTACTTCTGCAACCACCATCGCCATATCATCACTACCTCTACTACTACAACCACACCACCACCACCACATCATCTTTACCACTACTACTACTACAACCACCACCACTACATTATCATCACTACCACGACTACTACTATAACCACCACATCATCATTATCACTACTACTACAACCACCACCACCACCACATCATCACTACCACTACAACTACAACCACCACATCATCATTACCACTACTACTACAACCACCACCGCCACCACCACATCATCACTATCACTACTACTTCAACATCATCATCACTGCAACTACCACTACTACTACAACCACCACCACCACCACATCATCATTACCACTACTACTACAACCACCACCACCACATCATCACTACCACTACTACTACAACCACCACCACCACATCATCATCACTACCACTACTACTACAACCACCACCACATCATCATCACTACCATTGTTACTACGACTACCACCACCACATCATCATCACCACAACTACTACTACTACTACAACAACCACCACTGCAACATCATCATTACTACCACTACTTCTGCAAACCACCATCACCACTCATCATCACTACCACTACTACTACAACCACCACATCATCATTACCACTTCTACTACTACAACCACAACCACCACATCATCATCACCGCTACCACAACTACTAAAACCACCACCGCCACCACCACATCATCATTACTTCCACTGCTACTACAACTACCACCACCACCACATCATCACTATAAACCACCACCACTACAACATCATCATCATTACTACTACTACAACTACCAGCCCCACCACAACCACCACATCATCATTACCACTTCTACTACTGCAACCACCACCACCACATCATCACTACCACTACTACAACCACCACCGCCACCACCACATCATCACTATCACTACTACTTCAACCACCCCCACCACATCATCATCACTGCAACTACCACTACTACTACAACCACCACCACATCATCATTACCACTACTACTACAACTACCACCACCACATCATCACTACCACTACTACTACAACCACCACCACCACATTATCATTATCACTACTACCACAACCACCACCACTACATCATCACTACCACTACATCATCATCACTACCACTACTACTACAACCACCACCACCACCACATCATCATCACTACCATTGCTACTACGTCTACCACCACCACATCATCATCACCACAACTACTACTACTACTACTACAACCACCACTGCAACATCATCATTACTACCACTACTTCTGCAACCACCATCACCACATCATCACTACCACTACTACTACAACCACCACATCACTATTACCACTTCTACTACTACAACCACCACCACCACATCATCACTACCACTACTACTGCAACCACCACCATCACCACATCATCATTACCACTACTACGACTACAACCACAACCACTACATTATCATCACTACCACGACTACTACTACAACCACCACTATCACATCATCATCACTACCATTTGTACTACAACCACCATCACCACTAACATCAACATCACGACCACAACACTACAACCACTATGCCACCACCACATCATCATCATTACAACTACTACTTCAACCACCACCACCACATCATCATCACCACTACCACTACTACTTCAACCACCACCATATCATCACTACCACTATTACTACAACCATGAACACCACCTCATCCTCACTACCACCAGTATACTACAGGAAACTATGGGATTGTATTTGGCAATGTGTTTATGTAACATTCCAATTCCTTTCTCTTGTGTGCTGAAATTCTTCTTTCGGCATTGATATTCCTATGAGTGGTGTCTGAAACTCCTGTGAGCCGAATTTAAAGTTTGCGTCTCTGACTACTGCGACTACTACTACTACTACTGCAACTACTACTACTACTATTACTACTACTACTACTACTACTACTACTACTACTACTACTACTACTACTCCTACTCCTACTACTACTACTACTACTACTATACTACTACTACTACTACTACTACTACTAATACAACTAATACTTCTACTTCTTCTACTAATTCTAACATCTAATACTACTACCACTATCACCACCACATTATCGTCATCATCACCATCATCAACATCATCATCACTACTACTACTACTACTACTACTACTACTACTACTACTACATACTACAATCATCACCACCACTCATCACTGCTACTGCAAACGCCACCACGACATCATCATCATCAATACAACTGCTTCTACAGCTATCATCACCACATCAACACTACTGCCACTACCACTACAACCACCATGACATCATCACCACAATTACTACTAAAACCACCATTATACAGCATTACCAACACTGCAACAACCACCACCACCACATTATCATGAATAAAACTTTGCTTACAACCACCACCACCACCACATCATAATCACTACCATCGTTATTACAATAAGCTCCTCCAGATCATCATCCTACAACTTTTACTACAACCACAACCACTACATCATCATTACTAATACCACCAGTACAACCACCTACATATCATCACCACACCACGACCACTGCACATCACCACAACTACAACCACTACTACCAACACATTATCATCACTACCACTACTACCACAACCACAACCACCCCATCATCATCACTGAAACAACTATCACATCATCAATACCAGTACGACTACAACCGTCACTGCCACATCAACCTTTCTACCACTACTACTACAACCACCATCGCCACTCATCCTCCTCTCTCCAACCACCGCCACCACCACATCATCATCACTACTGCTACAGCCACCACCATCAACACCACTACCACTGCTATTACTACAACCACCGCCTCCACATCATTATCACTACTTCCAATACAACTACAATTACAAGCACATTATCATCATACCACTACTACTACTACTACAAATGCAGTCAACTCCACCTCATCATCACTACAACTACTACTACATGCACCAAAACATAATCTTCACTACAAATACAACCACTGCTACCACATCATCATCACTACTACTACTACTACTACAACTACTACTACAACTACTACTACCACTACTACTACTACTACTACTACTACTACTACTACTACTACTACTACTACTACTACTACTACTACTACTACTACTACTACTACTACTACTACTACTACATACTACACTAAGACAGGAGGTAAATATTTTCATCGAGGCAGTAATTGCAAATAATAGCGTGCAATATGTGTTTTGATCATCTTTTTTGTGCACCATGAATGATATCAATCAATGTCATATTGTAGGTGTTAAATAGGCCTCTCACAAAATAGTATGTATGTAATACTAAGACCAGGCCTCTCACAAAATATTATGTTTATTATACTAAGAACAGGCCTTTTATAAAATATGTATATACTGAGACTAGGCCTCTCACAAAATATGTACTAAGACTAGGCCTCTCACAAAATATGTATATACTAAGACTAGGCCTTTCACCAAATAGTATGTATAACCTAAGACAAGTTCTCTCGCAAAATAGTTTGTATATACTAAGACTACAAACGACTTAGTTGAAGCAAACCTTGAAAATCTTGAAAGATAGAAAGCCCCAGGATTAGACAAGAATCAACAAAAGTTGAACTAGATGTGAAGTCAAAGAACTGATTTTTTTTCCCTGCATTTTATGATCTGTTTCTTTTTGTTACAGATATATGACGTCATCAAGCTCCAGGAATCGAGATTGGCCATATGTGGGCGGTAGGGGCGGTGGCCAGCAGGGATGGTGAGGTCATGGAGGATGATTGTGGTATTCAGCGGAGTAATGGGATGGGTTATATTGGAGGGCCCCGGGGATTGTAATGGCAGTGATCAAGATGTTGGAGTTGTTGGTGGCAAGGTGATGATGGGGATGTAGATGGTGGAGCAACAATAGTGACATTGTTGGTGAAGGTGGCATTGTTGGGTGATGGGATGATGGAAATCATGATGGGAGGGTTGTGGTGGTGAAGGGATGATGATGGGAAGTGATGATGATGGCAATGGTTGTGAAGGGAGGTAATGGTGGAGGAAGTGATGATGGTGGTATTGGTGGGGTTGTAGTGATTGTGATGTAGAGATTGTGTTTGTCGAGGAAGGTGGTGGTGGGTGGAAGTTGTGGGGAGGATGAGGATGCTGGAGGTAGATTCAGTGATAAAGTGAAGGTGGTGGTGTGGTTCTGGACTTGGGTTTGAGTTGATTCCAACTGGTTAGGACCGGGTGAGTTACATTCGTGTTCTTTGTTGACAAGATGATTGTGGTTGGCATTCGCATGGATTTGAAATACAGATAAGTGTGCTTCTACCGGTGGGGGTGTATTTGTTTGTGTTTCATGTCCATACCCAAGTGCAGTAGGCGGACTGGAGGCCTACAGGAAGCCCGAATGTGTTTGGGCAGAATGTTGATTTACAATTGTCTTGAAGACGGGGATAGGGATGTGATTTGTTTGACTCTTTCTGGATGGGTCACCTTGATCCTGGGTTTGGAACTGTGCCATTTACTGGATCTTTATTGTTGAACCTGCTTCTATCATTTTCGCCAAGCCATGGCTTTCACTTATTACCACTAACCTCACATCATGGTCTCTTCTATCACAACCCCTATGACTCTACCATTACTTCCCATCATCCCTTCCAAAGCTATCACCTCCCAACACAACCATTGCCATCAGAATCGCCTCCCATCATCATCATCTTCACCACCATAGCCCTGCCGGAGTGATTTCCATCATCACGTCACCTGCCTTGCCATTTTCACCATCATTGTCACTGCTGCTGCTTCCATCATCTACATCCCTGCCATTACTTTTATATCAACAATACTTTCTTCATCTTGAGCTCTGCTGGTGCAATCTCTGCCGATCTGACCCTGAAAATTACTCTTAGAATGCCATGATCATTTAAAGTGGCTTTATCGTCCCTGCCACCTTGCAAGGCAACAGACAAGCAGGCAAGCAAGTCAAGCAAGTCAAGCCATCAATGGTGACTCTTATCACCATTGCTATTTTCACCATCAATGGTGACTATCATCACCATTGCCTCTTTCACTATCAATGGTGACTCTTATCACCATTGCCTCTTTCACCATCAATGGTGACTCTTATCACCATTGCCTCTTTCACCATCAATGGTGACTCTTATCACCATTGCCACTTTCACCATCAATGGTGACTCTTATCACCATTGCCTCTTTCATCATCAATGGTGAATCTTATCACCATTGCCTCTTTCACCATCAATGGTGACTCTTATCACCATTGACTCTGTCACCATCAATGGTGACTCTTATCACCATTGACTCTGTCACCATCAATGGTGACTCTTATCACCATTGACTCTGTCACCATCAATGGTGACTCTTATCACCATTGCCTCTTTCACTATCAATGGTGACTTTTATCACCATTGACTCTTTCACCATCAATGGTGACTCTTATCACCATTGCCTCTTTCACCATCAATGGTGACTCTTATCACCATTGCCTCTTTCACCACCAATGGTGACTCTTATCACCATTGCCTCTTTCACCATCAATGGTGACTCTTATCACCATTGCTCCTTTCATTGCGTCCTTTCCTATTTTTTTCAAGCCTATATTATACACTCAAGCACTTATAGAATTCATTCACCGTTAATAAGATTTAAATGCCCAATCTTTAACTTCAGATATGGTAAACTTTCAGTTGTTTTTGTCGTATTTTTTCAAGTTGCAGTGTTGTGTCATTTTTCTTTAATCTTAATTTTTTGTTCACAATATTTCATCAACTGGCAACATGACATATGGGAATATCTATTACAATTACCTTGTAGTTGGATAGAAAGATAATTTTCTTAAGAAAAGTCATCTCATCAAAATTAAAAGAAATTTTTTTCCTGTCTCAGAATTTTCAATGGCCATTTTAATGTTAATGACTCGCGTACTGTATAAAATAGCTTTCATTTTGTATAAAGTTTTGATAAATGTACTTTCATTTCATCCAATATTCAGTTTACCTTATTTTAATCTCTTATTCATGTATCATTCATTGCCTATAAGTTTTATTGTCTAATATTTTAAAGTCATCAATGTCTGGTTTTATTGGAATGTAATTTCAAACTCATTTAATACTTTAACATTATTTATGCAAATATAACAGTAGCTTTTTAAAAACAGAATAATTCATTTATTTGATATTGATTAGCTTGAGTATATTTTTTCTGTACACGTAAATGCTTACTACTTAAAGAAGTGATTTGTTTCTAGAAACCTCTCTGTTTAAAAATTACACAGATCGCTTGACATATCATTCTATAGATATATTCTAATACCCTTTTAATTTTGCGATGCCTATACACTTTTGATTTATTAGCAATGAAACAAAAGTAATAATAGTTTTTCTTAAAAGAAAGGTAAGAGTGATGCACTTATTACAAAATATTAATAATACGTTAAGTTTTTATAAAACATGGTTTTAATTTCTTTCATATTCATCGTTATTCAAGTAATAAATTTCTTAGTCAGCCGTAGTAATTTGATAATTTGATATTTTAGTATTTAGTTAGAATGCACATGTTGACAAAATATGTTACAGTTTGTTTAAAAAACAATCAGGTTCAAGAACGCTTTTGTTATCATTATATACATAAACTGAAATTCAGGTGTTTCGTATTATTATTTTATTGGCATTACCTTACATTAATAGAAAATTCACTCTTTTTGAAAATGTTTATTCTATTTCTTTTATAAATTTAATGTTATAACTATTATTGTCATTTCTATAAAATGTGTGATATGTTACCTAACTATAAATATATAAATATTTTGCAATATGTTCTATAGATAATGCCCTTTTAATTTTGTCATGACAACACTTTTTATCATGTAGTTTGTTAATTTTAATAGGAATATATTTTATTATTTCATCATTTATATCAAGTAATTTAAAATTAATTTCACTCTTTAGTATAGCAGTCATAGATTTATAACAAATGAAGCATAACATTCAGGAATTTAAAAGAGTGTTTTAAAATACTAGAATTTATTTTCTTTTTCTTTAAATATGATCCATCAAGTTTTCAAATATTTGATATTATGGCCAAGCAACCATTATTAAAGTAAACAATAATTTGAATGTATTTATCTGGATTGATATGTAATTGATCTTTGTTTGTATTCATTATCATTATTAAAATCATAGTCCATTTCTAAAATTTCGTTCTTAGATTTTATATTAACTTGTAGTTGAATAGGACTTTGTGCTACTGATTTTCTTATACACCCTAATTGAGTAATGTTGTTTTTCATTTGTCACATGTCATCATAAGTAACGCTTGATAGAATTTTAATTTATTCGCAATCATATGAAAATAGCGGTAACAATGATGAATTTTTATGAGTAAGCATTGTTTTAATTTTGATTTTAAAAATATCCCATCGTTTTCAAAAAACAATAATGATATGGTTGACATCAACTCACACATTTTCATTTAGGAATATGTTTTACAATTATCTTGTGGTTGGATAGGCTTTGTTTTATCATACAGATAGTGAAATTGACTCATCAACGTTGCGCTTTAATAATAATGCATCTACCATTCATTTCTCCTATCATTATACAGTTTGATATCTTTATTCACGCAAAGTTACATTACAATATCATCATGTTCTTGTACATGTTTTATTATCTCGTGCTTTATAATCACATCATATATGTTGAGTTTCAATGGAATGTAATTTTGAATTTGTTTTATACTTTATGGCAGTTGTGCAAATATGACATAAGCGATTCACAAAAGGAATAGATACTTCATTTATTTAATATTGAAATATTTTTGTATAATGTTAATACTTAATGCTTAGAGAAGAAATTATTTTGATATAAAAATTATATTCTTTTATCTGAGAAAGAAATTACAAGCTCAACAATTTTACACAAATCCGTTATTTACATCATTGTAAAAATATATTCTCATATATAGATTTGATCTTGTAATATTATTTTTGATCCATCAATTTTCAAATGATAAATTTCTCAGCCAGCCATTATTACTAAATAAACATCAGAGAGAGAGAGAATGTTTATTCACACTTTTCACGCCAAAATAATATTAACTATATGACAAGTGGGGTCTAGAATTTAGCTTGAATAAGTTAAGGACTAGAAACAAAAAGATCCATTGTTTTCGAATATATGATGTCATGGCCAAGTAGTCATTATATAGATAAGCAAGTATTTTGTTGTTTTTATTTGAATTCAACATGTAGTTTACCTTCCTTTTTTCTTCAAATAATGAACATCTCAGTCGCCCAATCATTAATTGGTAAAATAGAGTAGTTTAGAAGTAACATACTCGTATATTGCCAGTTGGACTGTGCGTTTATTTGCTCCTTGCTAAGGAAGAAATATATCATTTCTGTAAGGAAATGGGCCAAAAGTATTTTTATCTTTTTCACTTGTTTAAATATATATTACGATGTTGAATTAAGCAAAGTCATACATGGAATTTAAACAAAATGAAATTCATTGTAATTGGATATGGCATTTTATTTGGCATCTTTTAAAGAAATCACCAACATATTCTAATGATTTGTAATAACCATTAAATGTTTATTGCTCGCATAAATTATAAGATGCTACCACTTTCTAACATAGATTTTTAAAACGTGATATTTAATGACATTGTATATAGTTTTGATGAGTGTTTATAATAATGTATTTAGGACATACATATGTAATCTCATTGGATATAGAAAATCCACATAGACTTGTGGGGCTGTATTTTATATTGTCTTTTTACAATTGATCCAATTTTATTTCCATACTGTCTGGTGACCTGCCACTCAAAACTTTCATAATTCTCAATTATATCGGCTCAGACCACTCAGAGAAAATGTTTAATTTTTGAATCACATTCTTGGCTTGTTGAATTTGATATTGTCACACGATTTAGTGTGACTAATTCTAAAGTTAAGATATTTTTATGGTTGAAGTGGTGAGAGTGATAACGCGTGTTGTAAAAATAATTAATGCAGTTGTGAAACCATAAAAACACTTCTGCTAAAAGGAATACAGTTTTGTCCTTTCCAACGTTTTGAAATTATGATGTATTATGTATTTTTTGTGGTTTGATTAATTGGAGATGATCATCATCATCATATCGTGTCGCGCCAGTGGTGGATCCATTGGATGGCTTCAGGGGTGCAGCCTCTCAGGTCCATATCACTGATATGTGGTCCAAGTTCACACTAGTGAAGGATGTGGTCCATGTTTTGAGCCGTGTGTTCACATTGACATCGGCAGTCTGAAGAAAGTCCCCAATTTTGTAAGGTTGTTTTGGTCTTCCCCACTTTAGACCTTGCCCGGTTCAGTGTCAACCAATCTTTCCTGGGGAGATTTACTCTGCTTGGCAGTTCTTCTTTGGGTTCCTGAATGGCATCATTTGGGCAGCAGTCCCATTCTTTCCATGAATGCAATCTGTATATGGCTGCATGGTCTGGGTGGATGCCTTCAGTTGTCAGTAAGCTTGTTGTAAAAATAATTAATGCAGCTGTGAAATGATAAGCACTTCTGCTAAAAGGAATACAGTTTTGTCCTTTCCAACGTTTTGAAATTATGATGTATTATAGAATAAACCATATTTTTTGTGGTTTGATTAATTGGAGATGACACATTTTCATGTGACTGAATCCAAAGTTAGAGATTAAGTGAAAAGAGTGAAAGTTCATATCCTGAAATTACAAATGCAGTAGTAACGTAATGTGCACTTCTGCTAAAGATAAAATGAATTTGTCATTTTCAAAATTTTAAACTTTTTTCTCTCCTTTCTTTCACACTTTTCCATACCAGCCAAATTTACCCTAAACTGTTTTGAGGAAAAGGTTCACCAATATGATTTTGATATCCATTCACCTTATTTTGTATGTTATAATGATGATTGCCTAATTTATAACATAGAGATATAACCTTTATCAAATTTCTAAACATTTTCTTTTTTTGGTGTTGTATAAATTTTATGACCCTCCTCCTCCCCATCCTCCTCCTCCTCCTCCTCCTCCTCCTCCTCCTCCTCCTCCTCCTCCTCCTCCTCCTTCTTCTTCTTCTTCTTCTTCTTCTTCTTCTTCTTTGTTTATATTCTTCTTCTTCTTCTTCTTTGTTTTTATTCTTCTTCTTCTTCTTTGTTTTTATTCTTCTTTTACATTCTTCCCCATCTCTTCCTCGTCCCATCCTTCTCCTCCTCCCCATCCCTCATTTTATTCTTCTTTTTCTTCTTTTCTTCTTTTCTTCTTCTTCTTCTTCTTCTTCTTCTTCTTCTTCTTCTTCTTCTTCTTCTTCTTCTTCTTCTTCTTCTTCTTCTTCTTCTTCTTCTTCTTTTCTTCTTCTTCTTCTTTCTTCTTCTTCCTTCTTCTTCTTCTTCTTCTTCTTCTTCTTCTCTTCTTCTTCTTCTTCTTCTTCTTCTTCTTCTTCTTCTTCTTCTTCTTCTTCTTCTTCTCAATCCCCTTCTTCCTCTTCTTCCTCTTCTTGTTCTTCTTCTTCTTCTTCTTCTTCTTCTTCTTCTTCTTCTTCTTCTTCTTCTTCTTTAGTTTAGACATTAACATTTTGAATATTGCAAATAATGCTCTAGTCATATATTGTATTTTTGAAAATTCAAATTATACTGCAGTTAGATGTGGCATTATGTTAGGCATCTTTTTAAGAAATCACCACTATCAATATTTCGAACATTTCTTTTTCTGTCTTTTGTTATATTTTTTGGCACCATCTAAATGGTTATTACACATAGAACTTATAGAATAACTGCCTCACTCTTACATAAAATTTTAATTCGTGATATTTAAATATGTGTTTATAGACGTCTAATTGAATTTGTGACAAATCTGTTATCTTATTGATTTTTTTAGAGCTTAACTCCCGCAAATAAAAGAAAGATCTTTCTTTTGCCATAATTTTGTATCACTTGTGAATAAATTCAATTATCAGATTATTACATAAATCAGTTTAAATCAAATTCAACATCACTTCCTGAAGTAAAAGAACTAAATTTTAATTTATTCCCTAATTTGTAACGTGAATCGCCTTTGGAATCCAAATTAATTCCCGTTTCTGCAGGTTTTCCTGTATTTTGGTGAGAATAGTTTGCTTGCTATGTGTGGATCATATTACAATGTACTTTTTGCCAATTTGAATATGACTTAGCTACCCACTTATGGCTTGATAAACATAGGTATGGCTTTTTAAATAATAGCAAAATGAGGATTCTTATCCGGATCTTTATTGAATCTGTTGCAAGCGCCGTAAAACCCTTAAAATCAAAAAACAATTATTGAATCTGAAGCTCTAGCTAAATGCAGCTACTGGACTCTGAGTTGTCGACTATGAATATGTTATGACTTTTCAACATTATATCTGTATTCATATTTTTTTTTTTTTTTCGGTCATGTTATGACACAAATCGGTGACTTGTCAACTCAAAACATTAATAGATATAAAAATTTTGATGCCGTAAATAATAAATGAACAAAAAACAATTATTACCAAACATGTTGTATGCATTAAAAGTTGAATATTTTCTTGGCTGAAGCACTGGGGTATAAATACATTTTTATTCAACTAAAATTGAATACGTATTTCTCACCTAACCTCTGAAGACAAAATTA
The DNA here is from genome assembly GCF_034508935.2 of Berghia stephanieae. NCBI lineage: Eukaryota > Metazoa > Mollusca > Gastropoda > Nudibranchia > Aeolidiidae > Berghia > Berghia stephanieae. The sequence continues at coordinate 55,297,818 of NC_088363.1, read as the reverse complement.
AAAAGAGAGGAAATCAAACTAAGTATTGGTTTCCAATGTTTTGATATGTCAATCTTATTACAAACCACTCTCTATTGAGATTTTATGGATTCAAAGGGATCCTATATTTGATCTTCATACATTTCTCCATACCAGCGTTGACATTTTAAAAGTCGTCTTTTAGGAACCTTTGTCAACTTTTTAATTTGCCTTCGTTTATTGTTGCCATTTTATCATACTATTGATGTACATGAGTATGGATGCTGTATTAAAATTGAGAACTCAACATTGTTTTCTTAGATTTGAATTTAAAGATTCACGTGTTCAATTTCTCATTATTGAATTCTTTAGGATGGGGAAAGGGGGGGGGGGGGAGGAGAATTGTGCTTCTCCAGCTGACTGTTGTGTTCCACGTCCGTTCTCATCTTTCCTATTTCTTTATTTTTCCCCGGATGGGGTCTTCTGACCTCCCATGGTGGAAAGAAATTCACTCACTGTGTCTATCTCTTATCTCTTTCCCTTTCCATGTTGCTCTCTCATGGTGAACAGGTCACTTGCTGTCTTCTATCCCCTATACATTTTTGTTTTATGAGTTGCTTTCTGTCCTTGCCTTTGTCTTGGAATTGGTTTACTTGGTTCTGTCTGATCCTCTCCGGAATCCTTGGCTGAGAGGGAAATAGTCAAAATTATGCAAGGATTTTCATTGTAAATCCTCTCTCTTTTATGGACTGATCGTTACATTTTTGTGTTGAAAATATCTTTTAAACATTTGAATGAGACTTTTAGGTACATTGATGGTATGCTTTTGGAATTTCTTGGATACTTTAATTTTTTCACTATCCCATTTCTTTCCTTTTTTTTTTTTATTACTGGCGCTGATATAACCTAAATGTTTTGCAAGCGCCATGAAACCCTTTTTCTGGATTGAGATTGCTTTGTGTTTTTCCCCTGGTAATGTCCGAAATCTTCAGCTGGGAGGGAGACTGTCAAATGTATAGTACCCTTTTAAAGAGATATTTTATTCCATTGTTAATCATCTCACTGTTATTGTTGTGTGGTTCTATCATTATTAGTTTTGGATGGTTAGCTAGGTGGTCTTCAGATTGGAAGACACAGGGCTCGATTCCTACTCTGAGCGGCGTAGAGTTGAATCCTTAGAAAAGCTCTCTACTCACATTCTCTCACCGTACTCAGGTGTACAATGAGTACATGGCTCTTAACAACGTTGTTTCTGTCCGAAATAATTGTATTAATGCCTAACAGGCGTTATATAATGTCCTACTTGTTGCTGTTGGCAAGGGACCCATTATTAAGCCCTTAGAGCGTGCTTAGTGGATGCTGCGCTGTTATAGTATAATAATATAGTGGTCAGAAGTAATTTTATTTTGTCGACCCCAGTGGTGGATTTCGTTCCATGTGAGTAGCATTATGTGTATGCTATGATAGGGACACGATATGGTGGTGTATACATCTACTGATACTGGGCAGGGAGGTACATACTGTGTCTTCTATCCCCTTATATCTATTTTCCAACATGCTTTCTGTCTTTGTCTTTGAATGAGATTACTTGGTTTTGTCCTGGCCCTGGCTGGGGGGGAAACAGTCAAATGTATAGTTAGAGATTTGGGAGATGATATTTTTTTCCTTGTAAATCATCTCCCTGTTATGCACTGTATTGTTTTGTTTAAATATTATATATGATTTTTAAACATTTGAGTGTATCCCTCTTCTTAGTTGGGACCTGGGCTTGTGTGTGGATGAGACTTTTAGGTGATCTCAAAATAAGTACTTTGATAGTGTGCTCTTGGAATCTACATCTTTTTCCTATTTGAACAAATTCCCCTTTGTCTTACCTTTTCTTGGGTGCTTTAATTGTAATTCTAGAAATTTTGACTATCCCATTTTCTTCCTTTTTACTGGCGCTGATATGACCTTAATGTGTTGCAAGCGCCGTAAAACCCTTAAAAACAAAACAAAACAAACATCTACTGATAATTTGACATCTTTTTTTCCTTTAATATTCATTGTGTTAACCAGTAAAACTCTGAAAAAAACATGAATTCAAAAATTTGGCCAGAAAACTGGTCCTTCAAATATCGATCGATTTAAATGAATTCTTTTGGCAAAAACTCTCAAACCAGGGACCTCACATGGGTCCTTTAAATCGATGAATATGTGGAGGAAGAGTTTTCTGGCCAAATTTTTAAAAGCATGTTTTACTAGAGGTAGAAAGTTAATTGGTTAACAAAATACCATAGGAACCATCAGCTCAACGAGCAAAATGTAACTATTACGATCAGAACAATCGTATTTATTTTTAGACATATCAGCTGGTAATCTGTGTGCTCAACTGTTTTAAAATAAATGAAGTAACAAAATTCGACTTTTGCCTTTTGATCAAAGGTAAAATCAATAAGGACAATACAATGGTGATTTGTATTTTCAAATTATTCAATTCAAAAAAATCAAATAACAACAGAAAGAAAAGAAGAAAAAAAACATTAAACGTTCAAAGCATGACATCTATTATATATATATATATATACATATATATATATATATATATATATATATATATATATATATATATATATATATATATTAATATGTGTGTGTGTGTGTATATATATATATATATATATATGTGTGTGTGTGTGTGTGTGTGTGTGGGTGGGTGTGTGTGGGTGGGTGGGTAGGAGTGTTTGTTGATTGTTGAATGTTGATATTTGCGCAATCTCCGAGCAAATGATTTGGGTTTAAAGTGAGTGGCTTAAACCATGGAACCAACTCGACGAGTGAAAACATTAAATTATAAGTCATGTGCTCGTACACTTCAACTTTATAAACCTCCATCTGAGCTCCCACATCCTCTTCCCCCGCTTCCCCCATCATCCTTCCGCTTGTCCAGCCGTCCCATCTCACGTCCTCAAGCATCCCTCTATTCACGCTGTGAGCAGCGATGGGAAAGAGGGACGTGCGTGTCAACCTTTCATCGGTGCTCTTCTAGTATGTGAGGGTGTGCTTTAAACAAATATGCAGTCATCTTTCACAGTGATATATTTTTTTTATTCACTTCTGTATTTACAATAATTTATTTTGATGTCATATTGGCAAGAAATAAGATATTGATTGTATTTTGAGAAAGTTAATATTTTGATTTATATGTGTGAATTTTTAGAACATCTCTATAATAGATTTATATCCTCGGCTGTGATTTGCATCTATACGTTTATTAATAAATTAATAAATGTGATTTAATTTTAGATAAATTTAGACTTATTTATTATTCAGTAACATTATATGACATGCGATAATGTATTTAAGTTAAAGAACTTTTGGATTGTCTTAAAAACGAGACTAACATTTAGAATAAATATCCTTAAAAGTGTGTATGAAACATGCTCGACAGTACAGAAAGAAAGATACAAGAGCAAAAAAGTATGCCTTGTTCTTTATCTTGCACCAGTACCTGCTTTCTAATTGTCACTTTAAAATTTAGAATACGTACTTGCGATCTAGATCCCTTAATTTTGAAATGAGAGTATTACTTTCAACCTTGAGTGGAATGAGGTACATTTAGTACTTAGATAAATAAATAATACTGTGGATTCATATCATTAAACCACCTTCAGGTAAGTGAAATATTTTAGAAATAACAATCATTTTTCCCTAGATGTTAAACTTGTTAATAGTGAAGGTTGATCTCTATCAATATCCTCACACAGTCGGTGCATTGAAATACTATATTAATAAAATAAAAAAGGTGAAAATTGCGTGAATAATCATGAAAGATAAGATTACAGTTACAAAATTGAAATATCTTTGCAAATTTCAATTCATTTTGTTCCAAACGCAGACGGCCGATAAATACGAGATTACAAACACCGTCTAATTCCTACTACCAAAGACTTTTCACCTGGCACATAATCCCTTGACGTCAACACACTTTAACTTTAAGACAAATTAAAGCCTTCATGCATGATGCGACGATAACATAAGAATTAAAGAAAAATTGTGACTCAGCACGTCCATCGGGTGATATGTCGAAATTAACAAGATGGAAAAAAAAACTCAGTTTAAAGTCAAAAACATCAGACTTATAAAATATTTTTCAACTTTAGGAAATTAGACTCATTCTTCACAATGAATGCGTTTACTTAAACATTAATGTTGTTATATATATAATTTCATTCATCTAGTCTCTCTAGATTTTATACCAGTTTAAGGCCATTGGTCACAGATATGGCCACAATTTCGATGTCCCGGAGAGAGAGAAGGGGGGGGGGGGGGAGAGGGGTAAACTTAAAACGGAGAATAAGCTCTTTTATATTATCAAAAACAGAATGACATCATATTTACGTCTGCTTAAAATATAATAATCCATGTTCGATATCCGATCATTGACATGCTGTTACCTTATCTCTTCTTATCAAACTGATGCATAAAATTTAAAAATAGAAATGTATATATATATATATATATATATATATATATATATATATATATATATATATATATATATATATATATATATATATATATATGAATAGGGACACTGACATTATATTTTGTAAGGACCGTTTCAGTGATGGTCGCACCTCCCTGGCTGTCGACAGATCCATAGTTCATTGTTTATATTTGCGTCCCTATTTCCTGTTCCGGTGTGTTTGTTATTAATTATTAATTTGGCGGTGATTAGTATTATTATAAGGTGGCATGCTGTAGTGGGTTCTCAGTGCGCGCGCGCGCGCGCGCGTGTGTGTGTGTGTGTGTGTGTGTCACAGAAATTTAAGAATATTTTATCTGAGCTATCAGGTGGGGCATTTCTATTGTGGGAGGCCGGAGAGGGCAAGAATCGAAACAAAGAGGAAATAGGAGCAAAAATAAATAACAATAGCAAAACTAATTTTGTTTAAAAGGCATAAAACGTTCGATTGACAAATTATTATTTTTTCTTTTGCACCACCGGCAATTCATACCAAGTAGGACAGGAAAGACACTCATTGATGGCCAAAGAGTAGGATTGGTTATTCCAAACTATAATTAATCATATTGATGTCATGCGTTTAGGGAAAATACACACATCAGCTAGTCGGATATAACATACCAATACACAAGCTTATGTGTCACCTTAAACGTTTATAGTCTGACTGATATCATTTAGTCAGAACTTGTCATTGTTTGTTTTTGTTTTTTGTTGTTTGTTTTTAAATGTTTTTTACGGCACTTACAACAATTAAGGCCATATCAATGACAGTGCCAGCAAAAAGGAAGAAAATGGGAAAGTAGACTTCAAAGTTTTAGAAGCACAATTAAAGCACCCTAAAAAAATAAGACAAAGGAATATTGGTTCAAATAGGAAACATATGTAGATTCCAAGAGCACACTATCAGTGTACTTAGTTTGAAATCACCTAAAAGGCTCATCCAAACACCAGAACAGGCCCCCACTAAAGGGAACACACTCAAATGATTACAATTCATATATCATATGGAAACAGTGCATAACAGAGAGATGATTTACAAAAACATATAATTATACACACGACTGTTTCCCTCCCAGCCAAGGACTCCGGCCAGGGTCAGGACAAAACGAAGTAATCTCATTCTTAGACAAAGACAGAAAGCAATTGGAAAACAGGTTTAAGGGTGTAGAAAATACAGAAAGTACCTATATGCCGACTATGGGAGGTCGGGAAAACAGGTTTAAGGGTGTAGAAAATACAGAAAGTACCTATATGCCAATTATGGGAGGTCGGGAACCCCATCCAGGAACTAGTCATTAAAATGGCTGTCAAAAAAACAATAACAAAGAGCTGAGACCGTCAATTTCGATTCTTCTATAAGCGTGGAGGCAGCGTGATTCAGCGGTACGGTCTTTGCTTCGTACCTGAAGCTGCGAGGCTTTGAACAAGTCACCTCACCATAGCTCAGTTTACGGTGTTGCACTGCAGCTGTCACCTAAGAGATTCCAGTCTTCCCTTGGGGTAGACCCTTAATACAAACTTCCCCTATATAAGATGAAAAAGGGAAATATACTTTTTTTAAATGTTTATATTTATTCATGTGTCACAGGCATAGTAATATGGCAAGATTTATAGATTAATATGACAATATAGACATAGTACAGAGCTGCCTACTTAACATTTCAAAAAATCGTAGTTTCCAAGGGGAAAACATTTTTTTTTTTAAAAATCCGCTTTAGACAGCTTTAGAAATCAATAATTTGCCTTTTGCATGATCCAAAAATGGTTCAAAGTCCTGAATATAGGTTCTAAGGACTAAACTTTCCTTTTCAATAAGATTTATTGAGTCAAAGAGGCGACTGCAGTTCTATAGCTACAGCCAACATTTCGTATTTCTACATATTTATCGTAGTAGTGGGCAGGTCTGGACATATATATATATATATATATATATATATATTTACAAACTCGATGTTACGTATCATAACTTCAAAGAACACTAATGATAAAAATATGAGCACTCACACACACACACACACACCACACACACATATATATATATATATATATATATATATATATATATATATATATATATATATATATATATAACGTAGCTCTAAAACTATTTGACTATGTAGTTATAAATCTTATGAACTGTCCCAATGTAATACACACACACACACACACATATATATATATATATATATATATATATATATATATATATATATATATATATATATTATATGTATATATATATATATATATTATATGTATATATATATATATATATATATGTATATATTATATTATATGTATATATATATATAATATTATATATATTATATATCTAACAAAGAAGAAAGTATAGTCGTTTAGTTTAGTTATAGGTACCCATTTTACAGCTGGCTATATAGTGGCAAATTTTGAGTGAAGATTTTTCCTCGATGACTCAACTTTGCGTTGGTATCAATTACCAAGGGGACTAACAAAATAATTTAGGTGTCCACAAAATTGTCTTCAAAACAATATCTTTTTTTTTTTTTACGATGCTAGCATGAAAAGCATGAACTATACACAATAAATATCGCTTTGCACATTTTTTGTCTTGAAATGTTTTCCTCGGTCAGCTTTGACACACGACACGTTCTGATAAAGCCATTTGTGGAAATCCTTTCTTACACATCCGTGAGTATTATGCTGCTGGGACAACAAAAGGTATTTGTCCGAGCTCTCTTGACAACAAGACCATTTTCCATTGGCTACGAATCCTGGATGATAACGACACCCGTGAGTCGAAGATTTCCTCACATTTTTCTTCTCGTTAGTCGATGATGACAGCGTTGTTTGTGGCTGCTGACAGTTGTAGCATTTTACTGTGTTCTTGCTGTTCCGTTTCTTTGCAGGGCGGTGCGTGTTGTTATTGTGCATTTTCTTGCAATAATCCACAAATTTAGTTTCTTTGACGTGCATCAGAATGTTTCTGATAACACTTTCGTCAGCTATGTTGGACTTTTCTGGCGTACGAACTAAATTCCAATAACGTCCGAAATGTTTAAAAGGATAACGGCCCTCTAGTTCAAATACTTTTCTCCTGAGCGCAACGACTAAATCACTGAGTTGCTTTTTCTGACACCAAATTGTGACAGGGATTTCATCCGTATAATAATGAGGAGATTGCATAAGTTTTTTCCTGTCCATTTCAACAAAACTAGGTCGAAAATTCTGGGATACACTATGGAGTAGCCGGTTCGTCTTTGGGTCATATTTGAATATCGTCCTTCCACTCAGCAGAGAAAGCGTTGCAAAAAACTTATTGTTCATCTGTCTTTTCCTTTTAGCCATGATGCACCTGAAGGCTGCATGCTTGTTGATTGGCTTGACTTCTTTATCGATGCTTCGTGCTTGCATTTTAGATTTTCTGATATTTTCTTCTTCGGTAAGAAGGGTGTAATCATTATAAACAGCCATTTTCAGAATATAGACAAATCTAGTTGCACTTTCGATGCCTTTGTCTTTGTCACGGATGGCATTGGTCAAAAATTGCTTTGTACTCGCTGACATACAGCCGACCAAATTGGTTAATATCGCAAGTAAATTGGAAGAGTCCGTAAAACGAGGCTCATATGTGGCCAGTTGTGCTGTTGATGTTCTGTGTGTTAAATCGCCCTTTCTGCAAGTACACACCGACATAGCACACACCTTTGATAAACGTTTTGGAATGTGTAGTATTGTTCTAATTTCACTGAAGGCCAATTTAAACGCCCCTTGGTCGCCATGGTAACAACAAAGTGTTTGTCCTTTCATTATCACTGCAGTGTTCTGAAATAAACAGAAAATAAAGCAAAAATACAATAAACTGAAATGAAATAAGATTAGATGCGGGTAAAATATTATTTTTGATTGCTGTCTGTCTTGAAACCTACCTATTTGCAGTGATTGCTAAACTAAGCAAATTTTTATGGGTTTTACTGTCGATGGTATGCATTTAAGTAAAATGCTCACATGTTCTTCCTGCTTGAATATCGCACAAAAAACACAAATGATGCCTTGAGCCTTTCATGTTTATAGATAGAATGCGCTTGGCCAAGGAGTTCACAACATTGCCATCCGGAAGTATAACGGACCAACACACAAACTCTGTGTAACCATGAACTTTTATAGTCTGGTTAATACAGTTTAGTGAGAACAACTCACAAACGCGGATGGCAAAAAACAATAACAAAGGCCTGAGTGACGTCATCTGCATACTATCTATAGATAGTATGCAGATGACGTCACTCGGACCTTTGTTATTGTTTTTGCCATCCGCGTTTGTGAGTTGTTCTCACTAAACTGTATTAACCAGACTATAAAAGTTCATGGTTACACAGAGTTTGTGTGTTGGTCCGTTATACTTCCGGATGGCAATGTTGTGAACTCCTTGGCCAAGCGCATTCTATCTATAGAAGTAACGAAATTGACTTCAATGAGCTCTTTGTCATTGTTTTAGACGGTCATTTTGGTGATTAGTTCTCACTTAATTATATCAACGTTTAAGGTTACACATAGTTTTGTGTGTTGGTTCGTTATATCCGGCTGACGGGCATTGTGAGTATGTTACCTAAATGCATAGCATCACTACTCTGGTTGAGAAAATCTAGTGAGTACTCATCACTCAAATGGTGGTCTAAAAACAACATTAAAGGGCAGAGGAGCAAGGTCAACATTATTTATTCTATTGTGCAAACACTTATATTAAATTTGTCTCAGCGGGCTTGGGGGTGTGTTACAAACCAAGTGTTTTGATTGGTCAAAAATATATGGGTTAATGGGGAGCAAAAGTAGTTGTCGTCACAACTTCTTCTCTTCCGATTTAAAACTCGTTGGAAATGTGTAACTCGAGATATCATGTGAACTAACTATGAACATATTGAATCGTAAGGTGGCATAACTTTTTTTTTTGTGTAGCATGATGTATAGGCATATTCTTATGGTTACGCGGCGTAAAAGAGAGAGGATGGATGATCTTTATCGGCGACCAAGATGTATTTCACCTACAAAATGCAATGCCACCATTCTGTATGTATCCAGTCCTCCAAAAGTAAGACTGGTTTCATACGGCCAATGAGACTGGAACTAGTCGTTTGACGTCACACTATTGTTTCCTATAATGTAATCGATAACTCGATTGGACAAAACCTGAATTCAGAACGATGCCATGTACAATAAAACACAGTTCAATAAACAAGCACATAATAATAAGCCAAGACAAAACCCAAAGCCACACTAGACAGCACACTATGATAACTAACACCTTATATGTTCAGGTGTCTGTAGACGTGAGTGTTTATATATAATATATATATATATATATATATATATATATATATATATATATATATGCGCGCGCGCGCGCGTGTGTGTGTGTGTGTTTGTTTGTGTTTGTGTGTGTGTGTTGTATATTATATGTAAGGTAAATAGAAAACAAAATTAAGGACTGTACTACCAAATTTATAATAACATTAAGTCACATTAAGTACAGTGTTTTCCAGTGTTATGATGATGACGATGATGATGATAATAATGATATTAATACTACTACTACTACTACTACTACTACTACTACTACTACTACTACTACTACTACTACATACTACAATTGCTACTACTATACTGTTACTACTTCTACTACTACTTCTGCTATTACTACTGCAATTACTACTACTTACTACTACTACCACTACTACTACGACTACGAACTACTACGACGACTACTACTACTACTACTACTACTACTACTCCTACTACTACTACTACTACTACTACTACTACTATTACTACTACTACTACTACTACTACTACTACTACTACTACTACTACTACTACTACTACTACTACTACTACTACTACGCTTATTATATATAAATATATATATATATATATATATATATATATATATATATATATGTATATAAGGTCAGTCGCCATTAATTTCACTAAATCTGAAAAGATCTAGAGAGCGCTATCTAAAACACCACATACGCCGATATAAACACACAAGTTAAAAGAATTAATAAGTGGATATATAAAAATGGAATAAATAAATGAATAAGATAATGAATAAACAAATAAATAAAATAAATAAACGGATAGATAAACAAATATTAGATTAATAAATAAATAAATAATTACCTCTAACATGGACCAGAACAATCGATCGATTATGTAATAGTTTTATCCTACTGAATAATCATGACATAAACATTGCTCAAACCTCAAAGGATGTTATTCAATTTCACCCAAGTCAACATAATATTGGTTTAAAATGGCAAGTAGTGTTTATCTTCAATATGTATATATAGTAATGTTGTAGAGAACGGATTTTTATTGGCAATGCTAAAAATATCGAAAGCATAAGCAAGAAATGGTTAGCCAGTAATCCAGGAAACATGGTTAGCCGGAATGATCATTAGTCATATGCTATTTATAGAGCTATCGGCTGGGTTTGTTGTTTTTCCGATATAATATATTACGTGGTGGTCTCCAGTGCCAGAACGGTAGAATGTGGGGTAGGGGGGGGTGGAGGGGAGTGTACTTCAGACTATTTGAGTTTTTAATTTATATTTATTATGGTGGATAATTGATGTTATGCGTTTAGAGATTAGGTAAATTACTCACAACATCCGCCAGTTAAATTAAACATACCAACAGACAAAATTGTGTATAACCTTAAACATTTATAGTCTGATTGATGTAGTATAGTAATCACCAAAAATCAACAACAGAGAGCTGAGAGACATAAATTTCGTTCATTCTATAATTTAGTAAGAAATAATCACTAACACAGGCTGTCTGAAAATAATATCAGAGAGCTGAATGACGTCAAATTCGTTCCATCTTGAGAACATTTCTTACATTGCAAACAAACTCAAAGTTCATATTTCCCGTCATTTTGATTGTAAATTCATTTTTTGGAGTTCGATCGTAACGTTTTGTCAGTGTCTAACCTGACATAAGACTTGCCTTTTGACATCATTTATAGATTAGTGACACAGTCAAGCGAGTTGCCGTTATTAGTACTCAAGGAAACAAGTGATCCTAGGTTGGACAATTGAATACAACTCACGATTTGTTTTCTTTTCTGACCAAAGACCTGGTCGGTAATAAAAGCGTTGTCTCTGTCCGCAAAAAGTGTAATATCGCCTAACAGGCGTCATGTCTCGTCCTGCATGTTTAGTGTTGCAGTTGGCAAGGGACCCCACAGACAAAGGAGAAGGGACCCCTGTCTTTTGCTATGAGGGACCCCTTGTAAGCGCTTTGAGCACGTTTAGTGGCTATTGCCCTATATAAATGCTCTAGTTTGTTGGGGTCTTTTTTTTTTTTTTGTTTGTTTGGTTTTTTTGGGGGGGGGTTTTTGTTTTTGTTTTTTTTTTTTTTGTTTTTTTTTTTTTTTTTTGTTTTTGTTTTTGTTTTTTGTTTTTTTAAAGTCGATCATCCCTTATGAGACGACGGATCACGGGGGCAGCGTGGCTCAGTGGTACTTGTACGGTCTTTGCGTCGTACCCAAAAGGTACCAAGTTCGATCACCCGCCGCTGCGCTGTGTGGCCTTGAGCAAGTCACCTCGCCCTAGCTTAATGCTGCGGCTAACGTTTGGGTTATTCCAGTCTTCCTTAGGAATAGATCTAGACCCTTCCCCCCATGGGATGAATAAAGGGAATTTTATTTATTTTATTTATCTACATATTTTTCGATCCGGATTCAGTTTTCACTTGTCGTCCAACCCGACACAATAGGGTTACCGCAATAGAAGGAACGAATTTGCGATGTGTTCTTGTGGTATGACGCTCGCTTTCGGATCGGAAGGTCCAGGGTTCGAGCCTCGCTCGGCGCATAGTTGAGTCCTTGGAAAAGGCTCTTTACTCACATTCTCTCACCGTACTCAGGTGTAAAATGAGTACCTGGCCGTTAACAGCGTTGTCTCTGTCCGAAAAAAAAATTATAATATCGCTTAACAGACATCATGTCTTGTCCAAAATGTGAAATATTGCTGTTGGACAGGGACCCCTTGTAAAGGGCTTTGAGCACGTTTAGTGGATATTGCGCTATAAAAAAGCTCGATTTTTTAAAATTTGACGTCACTTTGCTCTTTATTCTTATTTTTTGACAGCCTGTTAATCAAAAGTTCTCACTAAATTATATCAATCAGAATAGAAACGTTAAAGTTTCTAACACCCAGTTGTGTGTATTGCCGTGTTTAATTTAGTTGACTGATGGTGTGAATATTTTACTTCTACGCATAGCATCTATGAGACAAAGGGCCACATTTATCGCTTATGCTTCAACATTGAGCATGCGCTGAGAGAACTGAGTCATTATATTGCATTTTCCTGGAATAAATGGTCTCAGTTTTCAGTTTCAGTTGTGGTTGTGGTTGAAGTCAGTTGCCGACGCCAAAGGCGTCATTAAACATGACTCTCTCTCTCTCTCTCTCTCTCTCTCTCTCTCTCTATATATATATATATATATATATATATATATATATATATATATATATATATATATATATATATATATATATATATATATATATATATATATATTTGTCTCATCTTTTTTTAAAAATATTTCTCGCCTAAAAATTTGTTTCAGCTGATGCAATGGCTTCTTCGGGGCACCGAAATATATATTAGGTATTTGTGCTAATACGGTGCTAATTGTGCTTATGTGTTTGTGTGCATATACATGTATATGTAGGTGTGCATGTGATGTGCAAAGACGGTGGTTGTTTGGATATTATTGTTGTGTGAGTTATTGAGGTGGATAGCAGACTGATGATACCAGATATTTGTTTCTGTGTGGACACGTGTTAAATATTTCTTTTTTCTGATTTGTGTAGCCTTTTGTGGAATTTTTCCTCCAGACATTGATGGCATCTTTTTGTTTTTTACTGAATAACATTTTTGCTTTGAGTACTCTATATGATCCATGTATATCAATTTCTCACGAATATATATATAAATATAGTATATCTATATATATATATATATATATATATATATATATATATATATATATATATATATATATAATATTTCAAGTATTATTATGATTAACTTCTGCAATATTATTCCGAGTATTCGATCTCATCAGGATATATAAAAAACAAAAAAGACCGAGTCAACCACAATTAAAATAAAATGCCGTGTTTTGTTTTACGATGTGCTTTATTTCGTTTAAATTGTTTCGATTTCTAGATATCACTTAGCCATAGAAAGCATACCAAATTTTGTTTCATAGTATGATTAAGAGAATTGAAATCTGTATCATTGTATTCAATATTTCTTATACTGACAAAAATTATACAAATTGTATTGTCATTCATAGCATTTTGTACTCAAAAAATTAATTTCTTATTAATCACAGTCAGCTTATGATTTATTGGTATTTAATACTTGAAAAATGATAAATAAAATGCCAAGAAGCCATCTTGGTTTAGAATGTTATTTCCAAAATTCAGAAGCAAAAGTGAAATGTACTTTATTTGGATAATATTCAATACAGTTATTAAACCATGAGTAAACTCAGAAACTCATAACTCATAAAATGCCAATCTATTGGCCATACAGTCGCTTGATTTTTTGATGATGTACAGTTGTGGTAAGAGTTTTGAGTTTACCCAATATGTAGTAAAATCCTTGTGTTTTATTCTTCGGGTTGGATTTATCCTTTAATCTTCTTCAACGCATCCTCAATCATTTGATTCCTGTTAATCTTGCCTCGACCATTCCTCTCGATAGCATCTGAGAAAAGAACGTGCTGTGGAGCAATTATCTTCCCAACGTTCTCGTTCTTCATTGCTGCTTCGGCCACAGTTTTGATGATGTCATGATCTGTTATTTTAGAGCCAACCTCTCGCACCACGTAAGCGCAAACATTGTGGTGGTTCTGCTCGTGGGGAAGAGGAATAACAAGAACATCCTTGACCTGTTGGTGACTTCTGATAACTTTTTCAATGGTTGATGGGTAGTATGTATGTCCTTTGTGTTTGATGACGTAGTCGTAACTGTGTAGAAAATAATAAAGTTAGTGAATTCTTAAAAATCTGAAAAAAATTTCACAATTTGATTATCTTAATCAATATGGTTCTAATTCGTAAGGATGGAGCGATAATAAATTTATAAATTTATAAGACTTACTTACTTACTTACTTATCCGAACCAGCGACCACCTGAGCTCTAGCCCTTCGGTTTTGTGCCATGACGTAGAAGTTAGATGTCTTTTGTAGTTGTTCCAGGTGACTATAAAGTGTGTTACTGATGCTTGGATTTGGTGGGAGGAATGTGCATCTCAGGTCTTCAAGAGGTTGACATTCAAGCAAGTGGTGTGTTACTGTTTCATTGGGGTGTTGACATAGGGGGCAGGAAGGGGATGTGTCTTTTGTAATTTTGCTTAAATGGTTGTTGAGCGGTATGTGTTGTGTTCTTAGTTGAAAGATGATGCTTTGCTGGTGTCTTCTGAGCTTATTTAGGCAATCAGTCTTTACAGGAGTGGTCATATGGGAAAACATACATCTACCCGTGGTGCTCATTGCCCAACTGTTCATCCATTCTTCTCTCTTATTTGTTTTGATTATTTGTTTCGCTGTGTCTAAGGATACTGGAATTGATGGTTGTAAAAGTGTTGATCCAAGTCTGGCTAGTCTGTCTGCATTGTCATTTCCTGGTATATTTGAATGTCCCGGTATCCACTGGAGAGATAAGTCTACTCTGTGTGTTGTAAGGAATTCATCTAGTTGAGATCTTAAACTATTGAACGTTGAGGACAGTTTATCTAAATCGAGAGCTTGGAGAACCGATTTGGAGTCTGTGAAGATGACAGTGTTTTGAAGTTTTGAAAGGTTTAGCTGGAAAACAGAAGAGAGGTGTCGCAGTGAGGCTTCTATTGCAACTGCCTCAGCCTCGTAGTTTGAGCAGGAGCTTCCGCAAGAATTGTGGATTTTATCACAGGTTTTATCTGGGTATTCTACTACAAACTCATACCCAGCATTTTTAGTTCCTTTGTGGGCAGATCCATCTGTGTAAACATGTATCCAGTTGTCTGGGTATTCTTGTATTGTCTTCATTGCTAATGTTTGTATATCTGATTTGTTTTTATTTCTTGTTGTTTCTTCTATGAGGTTAGTCTTTATTTTTGGAAGTTTTAGTTCGGCGTATGGAGGTTTTTGACTGATTAAAATAGATTTTTCTCTGTTTTCTGGGAGTCTGTGTCTTTCATTCAAGTTGTTAGCAATGTGTAGCAGGGATTTTTGTTTTAATCTTGTTCTTGGTTTCCATTTCTCTGCCAGAATTCTGTTTGGATTGTTTTCCTCTTTTCGTTTGTATCTTTCAACCATTTCAAGCACTGCTGATTCTCTGCGAAGTCCAAGTGGTTCCACATTAGTATGTATTTCACATGCTGCTGTGGGTGTCGATCTCAGGGCACCGGAGATGAAGCGAAGGGCTTGGTTTTGTACTCTGTCCAAGGTTTTGTGTGTGTTTTTACTACCTACATTTTGGAGGGCTAAATTGTAGTCCATGATGGAACGCACATAGCCTAAATAGAGTTGTCGAAGCGAGTTTTTGTCTGCTCCCCAATTAGTACTGGCTAGTCGTTTTAGTAACTGGAGTCTCTTTGTGGCTTTGATTTTTACATTCTGAGTGTGTTTGTTCAGAGATAGTTGTCTGTCTAACTGTATGCCCAAATATGTGGGGTTTTCTTCTTTCGTGAGTCGATGGCCTTGGATGGAGAGTGTTATTTCTTTCTTGGAAACAGGATGACTCTTAGTAAATATAGAGTAGACTGTTTTATTGCAATTAACTTTTAATTTCCATTTATCACAGAAGGTGTTTAAGCTTTCTAAATCTTCATTTATTCTATTGGAGGCTATTGGTAGGTGCTTTGTAGTATACCACATAACTAAATCGTCAGCATATAGGGCCTTTTCTGTCTGTAATACTTCTGGTAGACCATTTATAAAAATAAGAAAGAGAGTATAGCTGAGGCAGGATCCTTGTGGGAGACCTTCCTCTAATACTTCTCTGTTTGACAGTCCGTTATTAATTTTTGTTTGGATTGTTCTGTTACTGAGAAATTGTTTAATCCAGAAGTAGAGATTTCCATCAATTCCGTAGTCCATCATTTTTTATAACAACCCTTTCCTCCATACTTTGTCATAGGCTTGTTGGAGATCAACAAAAACCGCGACTGTTTGTTTTCCATCTTGAAAGCCATCAATTATTTTTTGACTTAATCTAAACAATTGATCTTCTGTTCTTTGCCCTATTCTAAAGCCTGCCTGAGATTTATTTAGTAGGCCACATGTCTCCAGCCACCAGTATAATCGGTTATTTACCATTCTCTCAGCGACCTTTCCAACACATGAGGTGAGAGATATTGGTCGGTAACTTTTCGTTTCGTCGGGTGGTTTATTTTTCTTTAAGATTGGAATTATAATAGCATTTTTCCATCCCCTTGGTACTATTCCTGTCTCCCATGTTAGATTTATAAGTTTGAGAAGCATCTGTTTACCTCTCACGCTAAGATGCAAGAGCATTTCATTGTGTATCTTATCTGGTCCAGGGGATTTCCTTAACTTGAGTTTTTTCATAGCTCTGTGAAGTTCTGACATGGTAAAGCCCTCTTTGAACAGGTATGAGATAGCTTTTGGGGCCTTTTCTTGATGTTTAAGGTCTTTAATCAATTTTTTGTCCTTTTCACTTCTTTTTGATGCCTTGTTTACTGAAGCAAAATGTTTGTTGAAGATCATGGCTTTTTTTTGGTCATCTACGATTGTTCCTTTTGTAGTTTTCATGGCTTTGGGTTGGTTTTCGGGGTTTCATTGTTAAGATTATTAAGTAAGGCCCATGCTTTTTTCCCATTTTGATTGAGGTCAATATTAGCGCATGTGTCTGCCCATTTTAGCGTTGTTAATAGTTCTTTTGACAATTGCCGATGCTTTATTGTACTCAATCTTGTTTTTAATGGTTTTGTTTTCCTCTAAGTTTTTCCTTGTTTCCTTTCTTGCATTTACTGCTTTTTCAATTTCTTTGCTCCAGAAGGGTTTGTAATTCTGTCGACTACCTCTTGGAATTCCTGCTTTTGCAGCTGCAAGAATGGCTTTGGTGAGGGCTTCGTTTAAATGTTCTACACTTGATGTATCTGTAATTTTTGGAAGCTGGTCATCTAATGTTGCTGTGAAAACATCCCAGTTTGCTTTCTTGAAATTCCATTTGGATTTCTGCTCAAATGTTTTCTTCTGTGTTTGAACTGTTATTTGTGTTAAAATTGGTTTATGGTCACTGCCTATTTCATCCAGGACTTTAATGTGACAAGAATTCAGAAGGTCAGAGGAGATGATGGTGAGATCGGGATGACTCAGGGACATATGAGCTCTGTGAAGAAGGGTGGGGACTGAGTCTGCATTTTGTAAAATGGTGAGGTTGGTTGTATTGCAAAGCTTTTCTAGTTCTTTTCCTGTGTTGTTTAAATTTTTGTATCCCCATAGTGGAGAGTGGCCATTGAAGTCACCAGCAATTATTGTGTTGTTGTATTGGGAACTGTTTAGATCTATTAGGTTTATAGTACACCGTGGAGGGTTGTAAATGTTGTAAATGGTAAATTTCTTATTTAGGTGCCATAAGGTGACTTTCTGTACATCGGTTGAGTTCTGTGATGGTTTAGAAGTAACATCTCCCGTGATGTCATTTCTTATATAAGTAATAACACCACGGCAGTCGTCACATTTGCAGGTATAGTATGTATAACCAGCAATATATGGATCGCTATTTTTATACAGGGTTTCCTGAAGTAAAGCAATGTGAACTTCCTTTTCATTTAATAATTTCTTTAGCTCTGTCTTTTTATTCCTGATTCCACAAATGTTAATTTGTAAAATATTCAAATGTTTGTGGAATTTATTTGTCCCAGTAGCTGACTTTTCGCGCAGATCAGCCTGGATACTCACTGTCTGGCGCGGACCTTTTCCGAGGCGACGTCCGAGCTCGTATGCTTTCCTTTTGTTTGTCATGGCATGCTGGGGAGTCTCTGGTCTGTCTTCCCACCCTAACCTGTATTCCTTGTCAGCTGCATAACATCAGGAGTTGAGCTGCAGATGCATGTTCCTCATATAATATAATACACATTTTTCAAAGATTACTGAAGCTGACTTACGTGATTGCATTATGTCGTCTCCAACTAAAAGTTGTGATTTAGACCCCTTAAATACTGCCATTTTAAAAAAATGCATTGATGTAATTTTAACACCATTTACATGTATTGTTAATAATTCGTTGCAGTCAGGTGCTGTACCAGACATTTACAAAGTTGCTCATGTCAAACCCCTTTTGAAAAAACCTGATCTCGATAAAGAGAACTTAAAAAACTATCGCCCTGTCTCTAATCTTCCTTTTCTCTCTAAGATCTTAGAAAAGCTTGTTTTGAAACAATTACTGTCTCATCTTAAAAATAATTGTCTTGAAGAAAAATTTCAGTCTGCTTATAGGCAACATCATTCGACGGAAACCGCACTTGTTAGGGTTGTTAATGATCTCCTCTCTGTTATAGACAATGGTTCATGTTCTTTGCTGAATTTGCTTGACCTATCGTCTGCTTTTGATACTATTGATCACAATCTTCTTCTCAAACGTCTTGAAATTACTTATGGCGTGTCTGGTGCAGCGCTTGATTGGTTTAGGTCATATTTGTTTAATCGTAAACAGATTATTACGGTGGATGAATATAGATCGGAGGAAATCTTTCTTGATTGTGGGGTTCCCCAGGGTTCAGTACTTGGACCCGTTCTTTTTGTTTTGTACGTTGGCCCTCTGTCTAAAATCATCAGAAGTTTTGGTCTGTCTTACCATCAATACGCTGATGATACGCAATTGTACTGCGTTTCCAATATGAGAAATTTACAAGAAGTATCAGCCAATAGTAAAAATTGTATCCAAAGTGTTAAGAAATGGATGAATGAGAACAGACTGAAACTGAATGATGATAAGACGGAGGTGCTGTATGTGGGGAACAGGAAGTGGAAAAGTGAAACAGATTTGAAGTTGGGGGATGCCTCTATTCAAATTGTTGACAAAGTGAAAAACCTTGGCACATTCTTAGACTCTGGACTGTCGATGGAGCATCAGGTTAATAATTTGGTTAGATCTCTCTTTTTCCAACTAAAAAAGATTGCTTCCATTAGACGGTTCATATCTGAGGATGTGACCAAGCACCTGGTTGTGTCCCTCGTACTATCGAAATTGGATTATTGTAATGCTCTGTTGTTTGGCGTTTCGCAATACAATCTGAAACGTCTTCAGATTGTCCAAAACAGCGCTGCCAGACTAGTATTTATGAAGCGTAGGTGCGACTCTGCCGGACCTCTACTTCATGACCTGCATTGGCTGCCTGTTGAGAAAAGAATTAAATTCAAAGCTTGTGTTTTAGTGTATCGTTGTCTTGAAGGTACTGCCCCTTCCTACCTTTCAGAACTAATTGAAAGATATTCAAAACCCCGCCCCTTACGTTCGGCCAGTGATTCCACAAAACTAGTTGTCCCTCGAATTCGGAAAAATGCTGGAATGAGATCCTTTTCTCTTTTCGGACCCTCTATTTGGAACGCCTTACCGCAGAGCATTCGTGAAAAAGAATCTTTGTCTATTTTTAAACGTTCGCATAAAACATATTTGTTTCGATTTTAGTAGATGGTATGAGAAGCAAGATAGGTTTGGTTTGTGTTGTTTTGTGTGTGTATGTGTGTGTGTGTGTGTGTGTGTGTGTGAATGAGTATGTTTCAGCCAAAGTAATTTGTAATTTAAGCGCTTAGAGTCTGGTGTCTCGGAGTTATAGCGCTATATAAGTTTTCAGCATTATTATTATTATTATTATTATTATTATTATATAATTAATTTTTTTAGGGTTTAGTCAAGTAGCCTTCATTTTGTCTTTCCCACAGTCTCTTTTATGATTGACGGTCGCCCATTCCCCGCCACCTACTGTTTCCTGGCTTGCAGTTATCAATTTCAGTTATTCTTTCTGCTTAAAGGGCCATAATTCATAAACAGAGGATCGTCACGTCCTGGGTCATTTGTGTCGATGAGAGATTCTGTGGGCCTTAAACAAAGGGATACCAGCCCTTTCCCTAAAAATCTCAATTTTTTAAGAAGGATACATGATTACAATCAATCACAGATAGTCATGCAGAAGACATGGGCCACAGGCCGACCAAAGAGGGAGTATAGAAGTGTTAAAGTTACAGCACTAGGAAACAAGTATGAGCTATAGGGGTAGATTAAGAAAAGTAAGGACATACAGAGGACACCACACTACAGAATGAGTGTGAGGTGGGTGGGTGAGGAGCAGAGCGTGTACCACTCATCGGTGGGTTCTGTCTCCTGCACCTTAAGAGGAAGGGGTCCCACCTAGGCGGGCTGAGACAGGCCAGCCGAAGAGAAAAACCGCAAGGTGTGTTTAGGACTCAACGTATAGTGTGTTCACACTTGTGGAGTGTGTAACCGAAATTCCAACAAAGTTGCCATATTGGTTTTTATTAGACAAAGCGAATTAAGTTTGGTTACTGATTCTTTGTCAAAATATGTTTCTTGGTTGAAATTCAGTTTAAGAGACACGTCTTTTAATATTTAGTGTCTAAAAATTAAAAGATATTTTAAACAATAATTTATATTCAACAAACCCAGCAAATCACACACAAAGACTTGATTCTTAATTGGCAAATATTTTTTGCTAATAAAACATCTCCTCTCTGACTATATACCGGTTTGGTACCGGCTTTGAATCTGTGATTAGCCCTATTTCACATTTCAGTCAGATTAACTGAAGCTCTAACTTTTAATTCCTTTTCAAATGTTTATACATTTAAACTGTGTTGTTGGAGTTTTAAATTCTTTATCCATATTGTTCCATACAGTAATTGTTTTGTAAAATGGGTAGAAAGTGCTCTGTCTTCAATTGTAGAACTGGCTACAGAGATCAACCTGCTGATCTGAAAATAACTGTGTACAAATTTCCGAAGGAAATTCAGAAACGTAAACAGTGGATTTCATGCTTACCAAATAAGCTTAACTTTGAAGATGTTACGGAACATATGGGAGTTTGTGCTCTACATTGGCCTGATAATCCAAAAATGGTTCGTGTAGGACGATATTTTGTTCCAGTTGACCCACCTTCTGTTTTTCATAATGTACCCCAATCATGTGTACCAAGCTCGTCACAAACTCAACATCGGATTACTACAAAAGCCACTGCTGCCTCTCGAGCTGTTGATTTGGATGAGATGTCAGATTTCATGGAGTCTGATTTATTTCAATATGATTCTTTTCATGACAAATTTTGTTGTGAAGTTGGAAATTGTGGTGCCATTTTCACTCTTCCGTCAGGATCACATGATTCATATATTTTATTGAGTAGTGAGAGGAAAGGTCAAATTCACAAGTTTGCAGTATATTTTAAATACAACACTGGAACTAAAAATCCCAGGGTGACAACAGATTGAATCAAGCTTTTTTCAAAAAATTTCCTAAAATAAATGAATCATCTCCTTGGATTACCATGTCCCCAGTTGATCCTACAAGATCCTTATTTTTACTGTATGATACTGTTCACCTGTTGAAAAATATCCGAAACAACTGGATTACTGAGAAAACAAAATGTCTGAATTTCTACCCTTGTCATTCATCTGAACCAGTAACTGCCCAGTGGTCTGATTTGGAAGAACTTCATAATTACGAGACAGGATTTCTTGTAAAACTTTCAACTCTTTCCAAAACAGCATTGAACCCCACAAGTATTGAAAAACAGAAAGTTTCCCTTGTATTGGAAGTATTTTCAGAGAAGACAAGCTCTGCATTGAAATCGTCATCAAAGTCTGTCAGTTCTTGGATCAACACTGCCTTATTTATAGATGAAGTTTTGAAGCTTTGGAAAGTTTTTAACACGAAGTCTCCCTTTCAAAGCACTCGTTTTCGTGACCCAGATCGATTATGTATTGAACTTTCAGAAGCTGGTAGTCATCAATTGAATATCCTGGATCAATGGGCACTGCTTGCTGACCGGATGACAGCATCAAGTCCTGTTCTAAGGGAAAAATCCTTCACAAGAGACACAGCAAATGCTTTAGCTTGGACCTGCAGATGCCTTATTGACTTATCAAAGTACCTATTGACACAAAAAAACTCTGTCCATCATCAATATGTTGCCATTGGTTTCTTCCAACAAGATGTCATAGAGAAGCATTTTGCTCATTTTAGGATGTCAGCTGGTTGCAATTTTTATATAACAGCTCAAGATCTTTTGAACTGTCATCATATAGACAGGGCCAAACTTTTTATTGAATTTGAGAAGGATATTGATTTTAACTCCTCTGGACATTCCTGTGATCTCTGTGGGAAAGAACTGACAGACTCGGAACTTCTCATCATTGACGACCTTCCTCTCACTACTAACACACTATCATCTGATGAGAAAATGATTCTTTATTATATCGGAGGCTATGTGGCCCTAAAGGATGAAAAGTTGCGAGGAGCAGATGGAGACGTGTTCCCTGAAGATGTCAAAGTCTACACTGAGGAAATGGACAGAGGTGGTCTAAATTACCCTTCGACTGCAACTTTTCATCTTATTCTATACTGCTACACTTTTTTTAAAATGTCTGGAGAAATGCATTGTCGTTCAAGACTCGTAAGAATTTTTCAAGATTTTCCAGCACTGTTTCATTTGGATGTTGTTCTCAGCAAAATTTCTACACGCAGAATTGTAAATATTTTATTGAAACGTTTCTGCACTCAAGCTGACAGTGACAATAAAATCCAACAACAGAGAAGGAAAATAGCCAAACTGTCATCTTTGTAGTTATAATGAATTATTTATACTCATTTTCCCAGCCTCACAAGTCCTATTTCATGCATTATTATACTGTTGAATCTTTTAATGGGCCATTGGCGGTCCCAAGCCCGCAGCTGAATGCATACCTTTTTATATGCGTTCAGTAACTCAGAGGGAAAGATTCTGTGTTTATTCAAATGGATATATATTAAATTGTGCAATTATCAAGGTAAGGCATGTTTTATATTTTAATACTTATTTTTCTTCTTTCATTCAATTTTTTTCTCTTTTTCTTTTTTTTTTTTTTTAATTTTTGTGTTTGTTTTACTAATGTGATTTATCAAAAGGGACCTTATCAAAAACAGAGCTTAAACTACAAAAATATATTTGCTATTTGAAAAATGAAAAAAAAAACATTTTCTCTTATTATTATATAAAAAATCGGTCTCAAAAATATTGTGAAAAGAAAACAAATTCCGACCAAGATAGCGCGAGTGCACTAACACTAACACAGCGACTCGCTCGTACCTTACGCTGAGCCCTAAACGAAATCGCGACACGGTGTGCTGAGCTGGCCTGGGTCGGGTCGCTTAGGGTCCCACCTACTCCCTAGCCCGGTTATACCGCCGGGGACTCGGTCGCGCCCATAACAAACTCAGTAGAAACGGGGAACACCACGGGAAGGTGCTGTTATGGACACAATAATGCATGAGAGGCCATATGCAATAATCTCTGTCAGACAGGATTACGCGGCAATCAATGCACCTGGAAATGAGAGGTGTTGGGTTCGAAATGCACATCAATTTCCTTTCAGCAAGCGGGACGTCCGGCCCAGACCTTGCAGCTCCCCAAATTTATTAGACAACACCATCTCACAAAGAGCGACGCGAAGATCAGTTTTCATTGGGCACATTCTAAAGATAAAAGGTAATAGTTTGCATGGTAGTCTCTAGAGCAATGAGTTTCTAGTTTGAATCTTAGGAGCAGCTCAATATCTTTCTTAATGGGATTTCTTCTCTCATATATTTCGTACTGCTTCCTCTGGTATTTGATATTACTCATATTATTTTCTCTATATTTTTTTCTAATGGATATAAATTTGAGATATTTTACTGAAGCCCAGGTCACATTACTGTTATTGCTCAATCGGTTGAAGCGGCTAGGTATGGTGCTGCAAGCAGATTCATATAAGTGCGCTCGTCTCACAACCAAAGGGGACAGTAGGATAAATGGGAGGTTCGTTTTTAGACTCCTCTGTCATTCCAGAGAGATTGGGTAGTTGTGTCTTCTATACGTAGTGGAAAGTATGCAATAGTTGATAAAAAGGGTAGCAAGAGATTGCCGGTCAGTCACGACAGGACTATTTATCGATCAAGTTGTATCATTGTCATTGCTCTTTTAGTGACACATGAAATTGTGTCTGATGATATAATCAGGAAAGTCTGGATAGAGTTTAAAGTTAAAATAATACAGAAGGAAGGAGAAGACGAGGGGTTAAACTTGACATATTGTGTGTGAAGTCTTAATATATGGACGTCAGGTTTGTGTATGTATTTATGTGTGTGTGTGTGTGTGTGTGTGTGAGAGAGAGAGAGAGAGAGAGAGAGAGAGAGAGAGAGAGAGAGAGATTGATTGAGTGAGTGAGTAATTCATTTCGCTGTTAAAGGTTTAATACTGTCCACCCTACCGTCCAATTATGAATAAACGCTGTTTGTCGTCGATATAGCCAGCATCTGTGGTGACGTAACACCCGTCTTCATCCAGGGCTTCTGCTGTCTTATCCGGTTGCCCAAAGTACCCTATAAACATACAGTCAGACTTCAGAAGGATGCGACCTGGTTTGGAGGGAAAATGGCCCAATCAGTAAAATGATTCTGGACTGTAGATCAAAGTGATGCTAAGCTGTTTGTTTTCCGGACTGTATAAAGTAAGGAACGATTATGAATATAACTAGACCCGCCAAATACTTTTCTGTCGTTCATCTAGATTTCGGTTTTGAGTCCGAAGCGTTCCATGTTTAGTATTTTTTGTTCTGTAATACAGCTGTCATATTAATTTTTGTTAATAAGTAAATTACAGTGCCGTGGTCTCGGACTTTTTTGCAAGTGGCCAATAGTCTCCAACCGGCATTTTGTCTGGGTGAATCCGATAGCTTAAAATTTAACTATGATATACATTCTCGTTTTATGGAAAATTCGATTATATTATAGCATAATAGCAAGATATTATGAGGGCGCTATGAACCGAGATGCTTGGAGATGTGGCATTCATTATGCAACCCTGCAAAATAAACATGACGTGTAATGATCTCCTGACCACAATGGTATTTCTTAAGGTCAAATCGTTAAAGTCGAGAAGCAATCGGTGTAAAAAGAAAAGATACATTTTATAAGAAATAATTTGAGCGAGGTCTTTGGAACGGTATTATATAAAAGTATGCTTCAACTCATGCGTTTGAAACATTTCAAACTCGTCGCTAAGGTCGCTCAGCGGCATTGGGGAAAACTTGCTCGAAATTCCTAACGTAGGGGTTCAACCGGCGTGCACGTATATATGCAGGTCTGACACTCGAAAGCAGTTATGGGCCTAGTTAAGCAATAATTTTTCGTAATTTTCTGAGGTTTCCACTGCAACAATGAGCCTATCATAAATTAGGCTATTAGACCTGCAAATAAGTGCATGTCGAATTCAACAATATAATAATATTATCGCCATTGGAAAGAGTGAATTTTGTCTTCTAAAAGAAACCAACAATTTCTAATTCTGAACAATAAAACGTTTAACTCATTTTTCATCATCTAGCTTATTCCGACATGATATGTGACCCATCGTCTCAAAACTAATAATAATAATAATAATAATAATAATAATAATAATAATAATAATAATAATAATAATAATAATAATAATAATAATAATAATAATAATAATAATGATAATAATATTAAAAAATGATAATATATCGAGAAGAAGAAGAAGAAGAATAAGAAGAAGAAGAAGAAGAAGAAGAAGAAGAAGAAGAAGAAGAAGAAGAAGAAGAATTATATTAATAATTATTATTATAATAATGGTAATAATGATAATAATAATAATAATAATAATAATAATAATAATAATAATAATAATAATAATAATAATAATAATAATAATAATAATAATAATAATAATATATGATGATGATGATGATGTGATGATGATGATGATGATGATGATGATGATGATGATGATGATGATGATAATAATAATAATTATATTATTATTATTATTATTATATTATTATTATTATTATTTTTTTTAATTATTATTATTATTATTATTATTATTATTATTATTATTATATTATTATTATTATTATTATTATTATTATTATTATTATTATTATAACAATAGTAATGATAATGATAATAATGAGATTGTTAATAATAATAATAATAATAATAATAATAATAATAATAAGAAGAAGAAGAAGAAGAAGAAGAAGAAGAAGAAGAAGAATAAGAAGAGGAAAAACCTTCTATAGCGCTAAATGCCAAAACGTCAACGCGCTTTACAATATCATTGGACTAACCGTAATTACGTAAACACAAACCGTAAACGAAAGCTTTGGGCAAATCAAATATATATATTCTACTTCCTACAATAATACCTTACCTGGTGTTCCCACTGGCAGGTCCTTCATGTTGTCATCGACTGTCCTCACTACTGTGCCTGATAGAAGATAGCAGAACTCAAAATTATTCAAAACTTAAAACTAACGTCTTATCCAAATGGTAGCAAACATTTTTTTTTGTCAGTTTAATGCTACAGAACTCAGAATCAAATTCACATGGCATGATTTCAAAGAACTTCATTTTCTTCTTAGAGTCGTGGCTACATGAGTAATTTCCAGTTTATCATGGCTCCTAATCAAAAAGATAAATCATAATTTCTAACTAGTAATTCGGAAACCCCGATAGCTCATTTTGTATACACTTGTGTGTGTGTGTGTGTGTGTGTGTGTGTGTGTGTGTGTGTGTGTCCATCCGGCAGTGATTAGGTAGTTGGGTAACTCAGATGTAGCGAAAAGTAGTTTGCTATAGACTAGCGTCCTATCAAAAGGGTAACATGCAATTCTTATTGTCTTTATTTAGCCATGCTGAGTAAGCTGTTTTAACAGAGTACTTCAGTACCTTGATAAACTTTACCCTGAGGTGGTAGAAGATTTGGACCATAAGAAGGAAGAAGTACCTTGTTGTTTATTGATTGATTTTTTGTAAAATTTTTATGGGGGGGGGGGGGGTGTTTTTCTTGTTTTTTTTTTTTTTTATTTTTGTTTCGTTTTTTTTTTTTTTTTTTTTGTTTTTTTGTTTTTGTTTGATTTTTGTTGTTGTTTATTTTTTTAGTTTGTTTTTTCGGTTTTTTTTTTTGTGGGGCGTTTTTGTGGGGGGGGGGGGGAGGGTTGTTTGTTGTGTTTTGTTATTTGTTTATTTGTTTGCGTTTTCGTTTGTCTGTCTTTGGATTGTTTGTTTTTTCTTTTGGTCATTTGTTATTGCTTTTTTTCTTTCATTATAGTTATTTTGTTCTTTTTTGTTTTGGTTTGATTATATGGTTTAATTTTTGTTTTAATTTTTATTCTTTTTTCATAAGCAGTCAATTCATTGTCTTTATTAAATACATTTTAGAATACATATGAAAACAAATTATAGTGATGTTCTTTTGCTTCCAACAAGATACGTGTTTGATAAAATGATAAAAGTTAGAAGGTGTCGATCGCAAAATATCACAGCATGATATATGTTACTCATCGCGGCAGTATGGTATTATACAAAGATTGAAACAGAAAAGGGGGAAGAGACTAAAGTTAAAATGGGAACCAGACCTTTGAAAATATAACTGATTTTTTTTTTTTCAGATAACGGACTGCATTCACTTTCTTCACAATTAAGGCAATGAATTGGTAAGTAATCTATAATTTAACCTGTGAAATCAATGTATAGTATCTGATCAGGTGTGGCTGAGTCCTGGGTTCGAGTCCCGCTCTGAATTCTTGAGAAAGACCTTTACTCACATTCTCTCACCGTACTCAGGTGTACTCAGGTGTACTCAAGTGTAAAAAGAGTATCTGGCTGTTAACAGCGGAACCTCTGTCGGATAAAAATGGCATATCGCGTCATGTTTCGTCCATTTTGTTGATATCGCGCTATATAAATTCTCAAAATATTCAAGGTTAATTGTGATAAATTGAAAGATCGGTACGACTGGTAACATATTTTATATCCTTACCGTCATAAATACGTCCAGTATCAAAATCTTCAAAGTCTTCAACCCGATGAATGATGTTGTAACTGATGGATATCATCTCTGAACAGCCAAAACGAAGACATACTTTTTCTGAGGCTGATAGCAACCATTTACACATCTCCTTGGTGACGGGAAATCCAGCTATGGTGGAAGGGAAATGGGGTATCATATATAGGAATGATAAATTATGAATTATGTACTAGTTTAAGATAAAGATCTGAAAAAATGTATATGCAACAGCGCTAAACAAAGGAAGAAAAAGAGTACCAAATAAAATCATCTCAAAAGCCGGCATGCCTCGAGCCCAGTCTTGAAATGAAATGACAAGGAAATGTCTAATGAATGTTTCAAACAGCATTTCATGTTACTGTTCCGTGTAATGAACATGACACATCAATAAATGGTAATTGTCAATTACACACATTTGTCATTTATTCAGAAACGTCACACACAACGGTATGAAGCCCGGATGAACCATAGGCCGAAAAGTGAATTTCAAATTAACCAGTTAACTGCCGTCCTCTGGAAAAAATCGTGTTTAAAAATTTGGCCAGAAAATTTGTCCTTCAAATATCGATCGATTTAAATTACCCTCAGCTTGGTAAAAACTCTTAAACCTAGGATCTCGCGAGGTTAAATACGTTTTTTTAGAGAACGGCAATGAACTGGTTGAAAGGATCAGAAAGATAAAAGTTTTGACTTTCCCAATGAACGGAACTGTGTTTATTTTTCTAAACGAAAAGTATCAATGAGATCAAAGTAATATATTTTTTACAATGAAATCAATTTTCAGCATCATAAATCGCCCCAAGATAATATCATTTTGAGATGGTGGGACACAAATATTATAAGCTTGATTTGAGACGAAACTTGATTATCAGCTGATAAAACTGTATTGGCGGTATAATACGAATTCAGCTCAAAGTGAATAGAGGGATGCAAGAGATGTTGACTGTAAAAAGTAATGATTATAGCCTAAAAATTTAAAGCCAACATATACTTATAAATCATGATAATTTATCAGATACTTATATGATTATTATCGTTGTTGTTTTCACGATTATTTTTGTCGTTAATATTTCATTGTACTATGAACTTTGTACATTTATGATTCATTCGATCCTGACCAATTTTCAATTACCAGTATTCTATGATAGTATTTTTAGATTGTACATTGCCGTATTGATACATTATTCCTTACAATTCAAAGTAGTGTAAAACTTCCGTGAATGATACAATGCAAGCTATATGTGATTTTTTTGTAATTATAAACTATTGTATAAGGCATTTAAAGGATAATTCTTATATTAAGCCTTTTGTAAGATAAGATAAGAAAGACGGAATGTTTTAGGACACAACCCCCATCTTCAGCCAACAACAAAAATACTTAAAACACGCTTAAAACTTAGATGGGAAAAAAAGCCTGTGCACCTCGACAGAATTGGACGTGTAGAGACCTTTTCTGCCATCGAATGGCTGAAGAAGGATTTAGTGTCTGAATTGTCTCGAATTATGTTTTTGCCTTTCTGAATTGTTAAACTCATTTTTTTCCAGTAAAAAGCAGCTCACCGACAAGAAAACATTCTGCAATTTTCTTGGAGAGGTCATCCCAAACGGCTGAAACAGCTGTGATTTCTGGTGGGGTCAGAAACATGTGGCTCACCCCATCGTGTTTGATAATATTGGCGTACATTCTGAGGAGAAAATTGAATATATTAAAATGAACGAGTCGTATAACTTATTTTATTATTATCATTTCGTGTCCAGATACTGACGTGGTTGAATCAGCGCAACCGCAGACAAATAAAGTCATTTTTTTCTGTCTCAGGCGTTACAGTATCTCTCGTCTTGTAGCTGAGTCGAGTAATCAAGGAATGAAGGGTGAGAGCGATAACAAAACCTTGGCCTCAGCGTTGTATCCTTCAATAAGACACTTTCAGATTTCCCTCCCCAAAAGACTCAGTTAGAAATGAGTACCTGGCTTCATGCAGAAACTGGTATTGGTATCATAATAATGCATGTTCAGCAGAACCGCGTACAGGGCAAATTGTACATTGTAGGAAATTAGAATTTAATCCCTTATTGCCTGATGAGGTAATGAATGAATTTTTTTAAAGTGCACTGGTCGATAAAATGTCATTTTTGTTTGTTTACTAATACGGAGGATCGAATAACCCGTTTAATAGACCATTCCATAAACCCCAAATCGGCTTCAATTGCGGTTAGAATAGGAGATTCTATTCGCCCTCTTCTCTCCGCCCAGCAACAACCTGGTGGCCGGTTCTTTTATTTAGGACAGAAAGTGCTTATGAGTCCAGTGGCTATCCTATTCAGAGTTAGGAAGCAATGTTGTTACTGCAAGTTAAGTGTCTGAAGCATGGATAAACTCAGACTCCGCAGCTTTAAACGTCTAGTCTTTAAATATCACTAGTCTATATTGAAAACTAAAGCACTGAAGCACTAGGAATCGACTGAAAAGCATAATCGCCAATATTTACCAAGTACAGCTTTCCAATGGAAAATTATATTGTCCGACTGGTAGATGGATAATATCGCATGCATATAAATAAATAAACAAATAAAATTTCCTTTATTCATCCCATAGGGGAATTCTGTCTGTGGTGTCTTTTCCAAGGGAAGACTCGACTAAACCAGGCGTCAGCCGCAATACAGCGCCACAAATTGAGCTGGGTGAGGTGACTTGCTCAAAGCCAGCCAGCGCATCAGCGGGTGATTGTTCTCGGTATCTTTCGGGTACTAAGCAAATGCCGTACAGCTGAGCCACGCTGCCCAGATAAGATATAGAATTGACGACAAGTGGTCATCGGACTCTATGTGGTATTTCACACAAGTGTGAGGTGGAGGTCAATCAATCAATACAGTAATCAATGTCACTTACCTGTATAAATCGTTCGGTTGTATCCAAAGATCAGGATGGACTCTCGTGTAACCGTCAAGAATATCAAAAGAGCTTGCAACGACCCATGACCAAGGGCCATTGTGAAAGAAGCGTCTGTTTTTTCCCTTTGGTGCTATACTGGCGGGATACAAGCCTGTAACACAAGACCAAGTTAAATTCAAATGCAAGTTCTGGCACATTTATAGGTCTTCGCTAATATCATTTGCAATAAAAATTTCTAGATAAATAAATTTAAGAGATAAATGAAATAAGATAATTGAAATACGTACATATAGAATAAAAGAGTTTACACCTTTTAACACAATTTTCAAAAAGAAAGCTTAGCCTGTTATAAATACTAACACTACAGTAAAACTTCATTATTTCGACAATCTCTCAATTTACTCTGAGCTCGTCAGTAAGTTGGCAATTACCTAGGTTAACATAGCGAACAGTTCATTTTTTATAGACTTGTTACCTAACCAAAGGGTTTCGGTTTCAGATATTTTTTCTAACTACCCGATTAACATTCAAGAAAAAAGAATAATGTAAATGTGATGTTTCTAAGTAGGCCTTTGAGCATGTGTACTTCTGTCCAGAATAAAGGATATAAACACAAGATCTAGCCTACCATACAGTGACAGAGTGCATGTTTTTTGTGGGACAGGAAACATATATGTCATACATTGATAAATTACTATGACCCCAATTTGCGAAACAGGTTTCAACTCAAGACGTCTTCAAAGAAGTTGGGATTTGAGTCCATCCATTTTGGCAGGCATCGCGCCCTTAAATTTACGTAGATCTATTTGGATAGAGCTATTCGGATGTTACTAACTAGACACGAATCATTTGATAATATGTGCCCAGTTTCAACAAGTTCCTATAGCCATGTTTTTTCTTTGGTGGTTTTAAATGCAGATCGGCAGTCTTTGGGATAATTTACCTGATTGTTTTACCAGCGCTGAGAATCACTAAATTTATAGGTATCATGAAAATGATGATGATGATGATGATGATGATGATGATGATGATGATGATGATGATGATGATGATGATGATTATGACGATACCTGTTTTGGGGTCAAGGACAAGACTTTTGTGGGCTCTCATGACCATCTTAGGGACCCCAGTTGTGCCGGACGTCAGATACATGGCAGCCAGGTCATTCTCTGTCACGTCCCAATTGACGTAACATCCACCGTGGGATTTCACATAGGTCAGGAAGTCATTGTCTGGTAAATGAATAGAAAATATCTCAAATCAGTATTATGTCGAGCAGAAAATTGAAATGAACATTGAACTATTCTGAAACATGAAATAATATTAGTTTATAACACTTTAATAAACATTTTTAAAACATTTATCCGTGACCTGCGCTTGTATGCACGTTGCCTGTCATAAGACTCCATGACAATCTATCCTCTGCCTCCTTCATGTACTCGGAGTTTGTAGGGATGTTGTTTGTTGATAGTCTCAAATTGGTCAATAACGTCAACGTAAACCAATATTGATACCCTTCAATAATACCACGAACAATTTACCCACGTCTCATTTTTATTACTCAAAGTCAATTTCCAAAGTCTAAATCACCCCGATCTATTACCAATTTGAGGCGATTGGTCACATGTATCAATTTTCAAATTGTACTCGGTGTCTTTGAGAGGGTACCGGTAGTTTCTTTGATGAAATATGAATACATTTTATCGTTCTCGGACTACATTGAGTGTTTTTGTTGATTTATTTTAGTCGTTTCTTTCTCTAATTCATTTCTTTGCCGACTCGCCCCCCCCCCCCCCCTGTCGACTTTGCAGTGTTTAACTAGCTTTGTCTGTTAGACCTGTTACGAGCACTTCATTGGCTGCCTGTTCATGCCCGCAATGAATACATCTCTCTCTCTCTCTCTCTCTCTCTCTCTCTCTCTCTCTCTCTCTCTCTCTCTCTCTCTCTCTCTCTCTCTCTCTCTCTCTCTCTCATGAATCTTCAGGAAACCTACCTCCACCTCTCTCTACCAATATCGCTCTACTGGTACTGGGAAACTTGGGGTCTGAAAATGAGGTGTCCAAATATCCGGGCTTTACTTGACCTACTTTGTCCTTCACTTCCTGCCAAGTCGGGTCAGACGAGTCTGTACGCATGGCAATAAACCTGGCGGTGGACCTACGAGATAAACAATGAGATTAAAAACATAATAATAATAATAATAAACCCCGTGTGGTGTCCGGGGTCCCTCAACTGAGAGGGTCAAGAATAGCCCAACGCCAAGCCAGCGTGTCGTAAAAGGCGACTAATGGTGTGTGATTCCCCCATCTTTGAGTCACCTGGTCCTCCAGGTTGGGGGTTGGCAAAGGGTTAACACCCCTTTCCGTTAAACTCAAACCGTTACAGAAACACAGACAGACAAACTAAATCCTTTTTTTAGCTTGGGCGACCGAAGAGTTTCTGGAATTACAGAATTTATGAAGGACAACAGACAAAGCCGAAAGGACTCTGCTGACCCGATGACGTCTTCGCCAAACAAGCAGCTTCGAATTGCGTCGTGGAACGTTCGCACCATGTATGAAGCAGGAAAAAGCTCTCAAGTTGTGACTGAGATTAGAAGATACAGGCTGCATATACTTGGAGTAAGCGAAACCCACTGGATACAATCCGGACAGAAACACCTCAAGTCTGGGGAGAAGATTTTATATTCAGGGAGAGGGGACGGGATTCATACACAGGGAGTAGGAATAATTCTAAGCAAGTTTGCCCAGAAGTCACTGAGAGGATGGGAACAATGCGGAGAAAGGATCATCATGGCGTCCTTTACAACACGGAGTAAGAAGATCAGCATGAACATTGTACAGATCTATGCCCCAACAAATGATGCAACAGATGAGGACAAAGATACATTTTATGGTCTGCTACAACAAGTCATTGACAAGTTGCCAAGGAAAGACATCAACATATTGATGGGAGATGCTAATGCAAAAGTGGGACAGGATAACGTAGGCTATGAAGGTATCATGGGACGTCATGGCATGGAGAAATGAATGATAATGGTGAGAGATTTGCAAATTTCTGTGCATTCAACAGTTTGGTGATTGGAGGATCAGTGTTCCCCCATAAGAGGATCCACAAAGCAACTTGGGTCTCACCAGATGGTGTGACAGAGAATCAGATTGATCATTTTTGTATCTCTCGTAGATTCAGACGTTCATTGGAAGATGTGACAGTACGGAGAGGGGCAGATGTTGGATCAGACCACCACCTGCTATTGGCAAAGCTTAAGCTCCGATTCAGAAAACACGGGGCCAGATCACATACAAGAAGAAAATTCGAGGTGAATGCACTTGATGGGGAAAAGAATGAGGAATTCAAACTACAATTGAGTAATAGATTCCAACCTCTTACTGAGCTCGAGGAGGACATAGATGTAGAGTCACATTGGGCAAAGATCACGGAAGTCTACATAACAACTTGCCACGAGGTATTGGGGGTAAAGAAATCGGAACATAAAGAATGGATAAGTCCAACCACCTTGGACCTTATTGAAAAGAGGAGAACAAGGAAGGAACAAGTGAATGCAAGCCGAACAAGGGCTTCAAGACTGGATGCACAAGAGCAATATCGAGCCATAGCTAAAGAAGTCAAAAGATCTGTGAAGAAAGACAAGGAAGCATTCATGAACAGACTTGCTGAGAAAGCAGAAGCAGCAGCGACTGGAGGACACATGAGGATCCTTTATCAAACTACCAAGACACTTGCTGGAAAATATGGGAAACCAGAGGTACCAGTCAAAGACAAAGATGGGAAAACTATTTTTGGAAAAGAGGCTCAATCTGAACGATGGAGGGAACATTTCAACTGCCTTCTGAACAGACCACCACCAGACAACCAGCCAGAAATTTTGTCTGCAAGGAATGAGCTACCAATTAGCTGTGATCCACCATCGATAGCAGAGATTGTGGGTGCCATTAACAAGATGAAAAGGGGAAAGCTGCTGGACCAGACCAGATTCCACCGGAGGCTCTAAAAGTTGATGCGGAAAGAAATGCTGAGGCCCTGCACCCACTATTTGAGAGAATCTGGAATGACGGGATATTCCCAAAGGATTGGAAGGAAGGACATCTTATCAAGCTTCCAAAGAAAGGGGACCTCAGTAATTGTAATAATTATCGAGGCATCACTCTTCTTTCTATCCCAGGAAAGGTTTTCAACCGTATTATTTTAGAGAGAATTAAGAATGCAACAGATGCTAAACTGCGGGACGAACAGGCAGGTTTTCGGAAAAACCGTTCAACCACCGACCAGATTGCCTCTCTGCGAGTCATAGTGGAACAGTCTATAGAATGGAACTCTCCTCTTATTGTCAACTTTCTGGATTACGAGAAGGCTTTCGACAGTATTGACAGAGCAACATTGTGGAAAATTCTGGCACATTATGGACTCCCTGAAAAGATAGTAAACCTTATTAAGGAAATGTATGAAGGATCAAGTTGCAGGGTTGTACATGAAGATCAGCTTACTGACAGCTTTGAAATTAAGACTGGTGTCAAGCAGGGATGCTTGCTCTCACCATTCCTGTTCATCCTTGCCATTGATTGGCTAATAAAGGAAACCTCCAAAGGGAGAAGAAATGGGATACAGTGGACCCCCTGGACACAGTTGGATGATCTGGATTTTGCAGATGATCTGGCTCTTTTGTCCCACACCCAGGACCAGATGCAAGCAAAAACCACAATTATAAACAGCCTCTCGAAATCAATTGGTCTAAGAATTCACCCTGCAAAGTCAAAGGTCTTGAGGATAGGTACGCGTCAAAGGGAGCAGATCAAAGTAAAAGATCAGGAACTCGAAGATATAGACACTTTGACAAGGATGGAGGCACGGAAGCAGAGGTGAAAGCACGAATAGGAAAGGCACAGGCTGCATTCACATCTTTGAACAGAGTTTGGAGAACTAAAGATATCTCCCTTCAACTAAAGCTAAGACTTTTCAACTCAAACGTGAAGTCTGTCCTACTGTATGGATGTGAAACTTGGAACGCATCACAGGCATGTATAAGGAGGGTACAGATTTTCGTAAACAGGTGCATGCGTAAGCTACTCAGAATAAAATGGATGGATAGAATAAAAAATGAAGAAGTATGGAAAAGAACCCAGCAGAAACTAGTGGGAGAGGATATAGGAAGAAGACGATGGAGGTGGATTGGACACACGCTTAGAAAGAATGACTCAACTATAACAAAGAAAGTATTGGACTGGAACCCTCAGGGCAGAAGATCAAGGGGAAGGCCACGAGGAACATGGAGAAGAATTAAAGAAGCTGATATACAGAGAAGTGGTAAGACCTGGAATGAGATAAAAAAGTTGGCTCAGGATAGAGAAGGATGGAAACTGTTTGTCTGTGGCCTATACCCTGACCCAGGGTGAAAAAGGCAATGATGATGATGATGAATCACGATAATTTGTTTAGGTTTGTTTTCATAAGGGTTTCCGATAGCTCAATTGGTAGAACACTCGCTTCGCACGTAAAGGGACCAATATCGATCCCGGGTGCTGTCGAGATTTTTATAACCACATGTCCACTCAACAGTGAATAGGTAACTGAGTAGATTAGATTCGGCGTTAAGTACTTTGCGATAGACTAGCGTCGTATCCAAATGATAGCAATCAATTGCTATTGTCCGTTTCACGCTAAAGAAACCGGGATAAACCATGGGCCCAAGGGCTCTGAAGGACTACTTTTTTCTTTCATAATGTGTTCTCACTTTTGTTTGAATTGTTTCTAAAGCATTTTGTTTCTCCCCCCCCCCCCCCCCCCACCCCCTTTCCCACCTCTCGGGACATGTCGTATAAAGGTTGAGGTTGTCAAATAAGATTTGAAAAATATCATTTTTCATATTTTATATTTAATTTGACATTGGATAACTAAAAGAAAATTTCAAATCGATTATCCATTTGAGTGTGTATGTGTGTGTGTGTGTGTGTGTGTGTGTGTGTGTTATTCACAATCTTTAGCTAATTGGTTTTTGCCATTAATTACAAGTAAAAGGTACGTTTGTTGAACCACCCCGAGTTACTCCCATGATTTATATGCTTAATGTCGTAAAATTGGGTGACTCTTCTTCTTTACTAATAAAAACATTCTTTAAAAAACCTTTCCGGTAAATAACACACATTATACATGGTTACCATTTTAGTATAGTATGGGTCAATAGAAAGATAAGGAGTCACTCGATTTTACAACATTCAACAAACTAATCTATGTACCCTGTATAGCCCGCTAAGCGAGTAATGAAACTTTATTTTTGCCTTTATCTCCTATTTCTTGACACCCTGCACTGAATGCATCTTCAACATCGGGTGTCAACGTGCCTCATCGGTATGGTATCTTTGCTTCGTACCCGAAAGGTACCAAGTTCGACTACCCTCCGCGCTGTGTGGCTTTGAGCAAGTCACCTTACCCTTGTTCAGTTTGGGGCACTGCACTGCGCCAGACTTTATTCTAGTCTTCCATTTTGGAGTAGATACTAAAGACCAATTTTCCATTGGGGACGATTTAAAGGTATCTCATTTTTATTTGGTTATCTTCAACACAAGACTTACTGCTTTAAACAATGCGGGAAGAGTATTGGATTGTCCGGGGAATGAGCACTGTTTATGACTGCAGCCCCGGCAAAAATGGCTCCATAGTTCACAACAGCTCCTTCTGGACTCTGAGGGAGGGCGCACAAAATCACATCTCCTTTTTGAACTCCAGCTGCTCTCAAGATGGATGAGAATCTGGAATAGAAAAGAAATAAGGCTTTATGATCTGTGGTGTAAAAAAAGTAATAATAATAAGTAGGAATCCCTCCTTATTATTACCTGCATGAGAAATGATGCTTACAGAGATTCTCAAATTGAAGGGTTACTCGACACTTGGTGTTGTGGCCTTGGGACTCTCATGTGACTCTATTTCATTTGATCTTATTGATATTAATCGAGGTCTGTAGAATGAATACATGGCTGATAACACTTGGCTTTGTGAAAATTATGATAATACCTAAATTGAAATTTCGATATTGTGGACAATAAAGACTTGCCATAATAACTATCAATATTATTAAAGAACATCATGTCTAATCATACGCATTAAGTATATCGCTGTTGGCTTGTGATTCTTTATCAAGTTCTTTTAACATATTTGGGAGATACTGAGTTCACGGTTTAAATCGAATTGATTCTCATAGGGAGTTAAATTAGATAGTTATTTTTCACTTAAAGAATTGCTCAATCTAAATTGTCGGTGCAAACTAAGATATGGGACAGGCATTTGTGAGAAGTTTCTCTTGTGTGATTCGATAAAGAAAATAGAACATAATATTTGTATTATTTAGGTAGATAATATGCACGGTTAAAGAAATAGTCGTAAAATTGGAAAAATAACTATTTTAGGAATTACACATGAAAATAACCAGCTATTGGCTAAGAGGTCAACCGTTTTCAAAACAAAATAATAAGATATTTGAGACCATCATTGGACAAGGGTAATTTCTGCTCTCAGGCTTGCTCCGGTGCAATATATCCTTGAGTAAGTCACTTTACATAATATGTTATTTCACTCACTCATGTGTGGATGAGCAACTGGCACAATGGTGATCATATTGAAAGTATTAACCTAACCGCGACTTGCAATGAATGAAATAAAATTTTTAAAA
Source organism: Berghia stephanieae (assembly GCF_034508935.2). Taxonomy (NCBI): domain Eukaryota; kingdom Metazoa; phylum Mollusca; class Gastropoda; order Nudibranchia; family Aeolidiidae; genus Berghia; species Berghia stephanieae. Next base: position 55,258,655 of record NC_088363.1, on the reverse strand, counting down.
TGGGTTGCTTATGACCTACCGGACAATTGAAAAAGCATGTTAAGTAAATTCAGCTCGTTGAATCCGTCAAAATAATCTTTAAAATGTTTATATCTATAATTACTTTTGTCATTTTTACCTGGCTGCCAAGGTGTAAAATTCTTCTCTCGAGATCGATGTCTTCCTCAGGGATTCATCATAATAAGCAAACAGTTCACGATGGCGATCCTCATTCACCAATTGCTCGAACGCATTTGGCCAGATCAGCTTCATTTTCCTACTTAATAGAATCTGTTTTATTTAGTAAATAAATAAATAAATAAATAGTAATAAAGTTGCAAAGATGGAAACTGTGCGGACATATGCCCCGACGAGATGAAAATATTCCAGCAGAAACCTCGATGGATGATTACTTCAAACAAGTAGCCAAATACAGATGGCGTACACCAACTTTTATTATTATTATTATTATTATTATCATTACTATTATTATTATTATTATTATTATTATTATTATTATTATTATTATTATTATTATTATTATTATTATTATTACTATTATTATTATTATTATTATTATTATTATTATTATTATTATTATTATTATTATTATTATTATTATTATTATTATTATCATTATTATTATTATAACTTTTTATATTATTATCATTATTATCATCACTTTCATTATCATTATCATCTTCGTCATTCTTATCATTATGATTTTTGTTATTATCATTATTGTTGTTATTATTATTAATATAATCATCATCATCATCATCATCATTATTATTATTATAGTATTATTATCATTAGTAACAGCAGTAGTAGTAGTAGTAGTAGTAGTAGTAGTAGTAGTAGTAGTAGTAGTAGTAGTAGTAGTTAGTAGTATTTAGTTAGTAGTAGTAGTAGTAGTAGTGTAGTAGTAGTAGTAGTAGTAGTAGTAGATAGTAGTAGTAGTAGTAGTAGTAGTCGTAGTAGTAGTAGTAGTAGTAGTAGTAGTAGTAGTAGTAGTAGTAGTAGTAGTTGTAGAATCAATTCTTCATACCAATTCCTGGCTTCAAATCCCCCAAAAAAAACTGTACTGAACTATTCAGCACAACATAACACAACACGAAGGCCTGTTAGAAGACACCTCCCAACCTTTTATTCAACGCTCAACCAACAAATCTACTGCTCCGTCTTAACACCTATTTGCTAATGGTCTGACCATCTGCCCTGCCTAAACACGAATCATTACAGTTTGAATTGGTAACACCAAATATTGCATGTAAAACTAGTTTATGGTAATGAGACCTGTGCAAAGACAGAAGACCGATTTCATACAATAGCATTTATTGTCAAATATGCTATCAAAATGTGACCCAGCGCTTCAGTCTGGTTATATGACAGTATGAAACAGTGGCCAAACAGTGAATTTTATTTTCAAATGATCTGGTAAATGGATTATTAGGGATTTTTTAATTTTAAGGAACGTTATCCTTATCCTCGGTAAGACCTATTAACTGAATCTAAGTTTCATTCTTTTGACAATAATATGTTCAAAATGTTAGCAACGAAACTGAGAGACCCGATAGCTCAGTTGGTAGAGCACCCCCCCCCCCCCGCCCTACCCCTGTACATCCAGTTTTCATTGATTATCTAGATCTGTAAGATCTTCTGAAAGTGCTTTGCGATAGACTAGCGTGTTATCCATAGGATAGTTAGCAATTGCTGCTGTCCGTTTCAAACTACAAAAGTCGGGATTAGCTCCGGCCCCGTGGCTTTGTTGGGCTACTTGTTTTTACTATAATATGAAACAATCCAGAAATAATACAACCATGAGACGATGGGTCCCCAGATTCCTGATATTTCTTATCGACTCATGACAAAACCCGAATTTCTGTTTTACCCAGAAAACTTTTAATTCATGTATCAAGGCGACACCCAGCTAGTCAAAGACCTTAAACCCTGGGATATGAAACTTTGAAGCCATCTTAATCTGTCACTGTTTGAAGTAAACCTTTCTGGTCAAATGAAATAAAATATTATGTTCTCTGTTAGTAATAAAAGTAATACCGAGTTGCTGGATTCTGTGGACCGTAAAAAAAAGTAATAACAAAAATGAATATAACAGCTAAGAACAAAATACAAAGCAATATCTTGAATATTCCTCTGCCATTGATCTGGTTTTTTTAGTATTATATCTAAGTGTTTTTTTTTAATTGTTTTTGTTGTTGGCTGATGAAGGGTTTTGAACCCGAAACGTTCCATGTTTGGTATTATTATTTTGAAGCTGTTATATTCATGATAGTATTAAATGTAGTCATCGTGGTTGGGGACCTATTTGAGATACCTTGATCATTTCGTTTACGCTCATATACCTCATTATGCAATATGAAAATTTCATCACGCTATATTTGTGCGGCTATGTGGTCTTGTGGTATGACACACGCTTTCGGATCGGAAGGTCATGGGTTTGAGCCTCGCTCGTCACATATTTGAGTCTTTGGTAAAGGCTCTTTACTCATTTTCTTTCACCGTTCTCATGAGTAATATGAGTACCTCTCTGTCGGGAAAAGATATCGTCTAACAGGCGTCATGTTACGTGTTGTTGTTGGTCAGGGACTGTGTAGAGCGCTTTGAGCCCGTTTAGTAGATATTGGATATTGTGAATATAGAAAAGCTCAAGTGTTGTTTTTTTTTGTATATTTATTTCGGTCCCTTGTTGAGTGTGACTGATTTGTTGGAATGGTTTTCATTGTTTTTGTTTTCAACATTGTCCGAAAAAGATTATTCACATATTTTTAGATTTTTAAAAGGTAAATGTATTTTCCTTGAGCATCCAAATTCAAAAACAAATTTAGTTCTTTTGTAATTATGATTTTCAGCTCGCTTACGGTACCTCGTTTATAGTTTGGGACGAATGTGTTTTTTTACATGGCCCTTGAAGGAATTCTTTTAAATATGGGAGGCAATCAGGTGTGTTTCTCTCTAATATATATAAATGAAATTATTCCCTCTGCAATTCATTCCTTTGAAAGAGAGATTGTATCATAAACATTTTAATTTTATCGATTAATGTGCACATCCTGTACCAGGGCCTTGGTAAGGCTATGAGCGGCATTAAATTGGGCAAATTGTGACGGATTGCCATAAAACAGTGTTGGGTCTGAAAACCAATGACTATAGGTGCCTAAATCCCCCCACCCCCCTACCTTATTCTTGTGATATATATATATATATACAAATATATATATATATATATATATATATATATATATATATCCTTTCTTTAAAAAATATAGCATTGTGGAGAATATTGTGCTTATTTGAGTCAATAAAAAAATTGATACGGCGCACAACTCTACTGAAAGATTTGAAAATTAGAAATGTATTTTTTAGAGATAGATAAACAGATAACTTGATTTCCTTTTATAATTTAAAGTCAGTTTGAAAGTTCATTGAGTCAAACAGATATCATGAAATATGTACCAACGACGACACTTGACTCCCAAAATCAACTAATTTTGACACTGTAAAAAGTTGTCAATTTGCGTCATCTATTTATGACATCAAGTATTATTATAACTTCCGTTGTGTTGTGTGGGTGTTGGCATTTTTCAGCAAATCGTGGCATTCATAGTGATATTATTCACTTGATCACATGAAGGTATTTCAGTCGCCATTTTGATTCTTTTTTTACTATTAGGGTTAACTCAAGATCGAGGATATTTCTTTTTCTATTAAGGTTAGTCATAAGTCTTAGTAAAGGTGCTAGGATGTTTGTTTTTCCATAAGTTAAGCAAAGGGGAGACATTCCGAAAGCTCCTACATCCCCAGTATTCTTTAAATTTGTATTTTCACCGTTGATATTTTGTCAGGCATTTATTTATTCAATTTGTCATTATATCTAGAAGTATTTTAAAAACTCTAGAACAAACCTTGATAGATTTGTGAAAGTTTAAAATTTCTTAATTTGACCATTGTTTTGATTTTCACCTGCCATTTTGATTTGTTAAATATTGAAAGGTAGTGCAAAGCAGTCCGAGAGTTGTTTTTTTTTTTCTTTCTATTAGGGTTAGCTCGATAGGTTAGTCATGTCTTATTAAAGGTGCTAGGAAGTTTGTTTTTCCATAAGTTAAGTAAAGGGGAGACATTCCGAAAGCTCCTACATCCTCAGTATTCTTTAAATTTGTATTTTCACCTTTGATCTTTTGTCAGGCGTTTATTTATTCAATTTGTCATGATTTTTTCTATTAGGGTTATCTCGAGATCGGATTTTTTTTTCCTATTAGGGTTAGTCATAAGTATTATTAAAGTGCTAGGGTGTTTGTTTTTCCTATTGGGGTTAATTAAAGGTACTAGGTTTAATTTTTTCTTGGGGTTAGTTGAGGGAATATATTATTAAATATATTATTGGGCCACACAGAAAAATCAACCGAAGATATACCAAATTACACAGACAACGTTGTTTACCAATCTGCCCTCATTAAATGATGGTGAGTACAGTATGTAATGAAAATAGTTCTTTCCCCGCGAAATTGCCGGCTTTTTACTAGTATATATATAAATATATATGGTTTTGATATTACGTCATCTCATTGTCGCTCTCTCTCTCTCTCTCTCTCTCTCTCTCTCTCTCTCTCTCTCTCTCTCTCTCTCTCTCTCTATCTATCTCTCTCTCTTCCATTACACGCACACACACACACACACACACACACAAATTTACACATTTTCAACTATATTATTATGACAATCTAATGTAGATATATATGTATTTTGTGTTTACTTGAAAAGGGCCAAAGGCCGAAACGTCGTTTGTTTTGTGTTGACCATTCATGAGTCAGATTTACTCCCTTTATCTTTATCTCCAGTGTTGGATCTGTACTTAGAGAAGGAACGATATTGACCTCACTCAGCTCTTTGTTATTACTTTTCACCAGCCATTGTTAGAGTAGTTCTCACGAAATTCTATCCATCAGACTATAAACGGTTACAAGCAGTTTTGTTGTTGTGAGTATTTAAATTAAGCGCATAGCATCAATTCTATTGGTTTCAGATTAGTTTTATTAAGTCCTCGTTAAGAAACCGGATGGTTGTGCATCCCGTGAAGATCAGGTGAGAATTAACATGCTTTCGGTAGTCAAGCATAAATGCCCTATATTTATTTACAATTCATGGTAAGGTTCTTGTATTGTTATTGTTATTGTTATTATTATTATTATTATTATTATTATTATTATTATTATTATTATTATTATTATTATTATTATTATTATTATTATTATTATTAATTATTATTATTATTATTATTATTATTATTATTATTATTATTATTATTATTATTATTATTATTATTATTTATTCTTATTATTATTATATCTTTATTATTATATTGTATTATTATTATTATTATTATTTTATTATAGTAGTAGTAGTAGTAGTAGTAGTAGTAGTAGTAGTAGTAGTAGTAGTAGTAGTAGTAGTAGTAGTAGTAGTAGTAGTAGTAGTATAATAGTATCATCATCATCATTATATCTTATATTATATATTATATTATTATTATAGTAGTAGTAGTAGTAGTAGTAGTAGTAGTATAGTAGTATAGTAGTAGTAGTAGTAGTAGTAGTAGTATATATTAGTAGTATAGTAGTAGTATCATCATCATCATCATCATTATATCTTTATTATTGTTATTATTATTATTATTATTATTATATATATTATTATTATTATTATCATTATTATTATTATTTTATTATTATTATTATTATATATTATTATTATTATTATTATTATTATTATTATTATTATTATTATTATTATTATTATTATTATTATTATTAATTATAATAATCAATAAATGAATTTGAATGACGAGTTTCCTGGCAAAAAAAACAAACAATTTTAATGTGTCGCTTTTATTTCAGAATATGGCAGTGCAGCTCTCAATGTTTATGAAATTGAGTACTTTGACAAAATTGGTCAAGTGGAAAAGACCGCAAAACTAGATGTATCATGTGGTTATTTAATTGAACAGTCCTTGCGGTTAAACCACAATTATCTTTTAATATGTATTTCTTTAGCGGAGCAACATAAAGTCATATATATTTGTCCTTAACCTAAAACCTTTCCCGTCGGGATTCGATTTCATTCTCATCTGATACATTGCATTTTCATTTCACCAAGTGTATTAATATAGCAATGCGACTCGAGAGTTCAATGGAAATTATCTATTAATAAGGTACGTTTCGCGCTCCATTATACTTCAGTCAACAACAAAAATATGACGATAATAGATCACATACAATCCAGCTTCTTTTTGAAGCTTTTATTCTATACTTATTTTTGTTCATCATTTATTTTATATTCCCATTTTGTATTTGCAATGAAACTGTTAACCGCTTTCTTTGTGAAAACGGTTCGTCAGCGGTTATATTCACAGAAGAAAAAAAAGATTTTAAAAAACAAAGTAATTGTGATTGTAAAGCTTTAAAAAACTTGAATTGGTCTTATAGAAAAATTGTAAGAATGCTTAAATTGGATTCGGAAAATAATAATAAATATTATTATGTATTCAATTTGAATTTTTAAAAAGAAGGATAATGTATAGAAAGATATAGAATAAAAACCACTTCCCCTGTCCTTGAATGGAATTGACAACAAATATCACGCTTACCTAGCATATATTGCTGGCAAGACTTGAACTTGGAGAGCATTATTATTGTTATTAATTAATTGTTGAATACAAGAAATGGAGGATTATACGGAGAGGAGAGGGGTGGTGTGGGTAGCTCAATTATCGTGGAGCTTGTGACTGGAATTCAAACAAACCCGAGGAGGGTTTTCTTTATTATTTCTTTTGTTTGTTCGTTTGAATTGTTTTTGTTTTGTTTTTGTTTTGGTTTTTGTTCGTTTCTTGTCTTGTTTTTCTATATTTTGTTTTGGTTTGTTTTGCTGTTGTTGTTTTCCTTTATTTATATCTTCTTTTTGATTTTATTTTGTTTGTTTGTTTTCTTGTGGTTTTTGGCGCTTACAAGTTTTCTTCATTTCAGTGTAGATAAAATTGCATGGTAAAATAATAATGATAATAATTCTGCTGCTGTTGATAATAATAATAATAATAATAATAATAATAATAATAATAATAATAATAATAATAATAATAATAATAATAATAATAATAATAATAATAATAGACCCCGTCTAATAATAATAATAATATACTATTCGTTCATTTCTTTGTATTTATTAAACGAGTTAGATTAATCGTGCCCAATAACACTACGAGCGTGCGACTATGTTACTGCGCGATAAAAAAAAACGAATTTAATAAATACAAAGAAATGAAAATATACGTTTTTTCCACCCCTACAAGTAAGATTATTATGTATTGTAGTATTTCTATTCACTATAATTTGTATTTTTCTCCACCTGCTCGAATGACAATTTGACCCAAAAATAAATACGTTGCGCACTAAAAGATGATTTATAGTTGCCAATCAGCTGTCTTTTAGCACCTTGTTTTAAACCAATAAAATACGCTAAAACAGTCTGCAATCGTTGAATAAAATCTTTATTCAACACGTTCAACACATTATTCAACGATTACGATTTACTAAGAATTGATAGGACTTTCCAATGGGAGGGGTGGAACAATAATAATTTTACCACGGTAAGTGGCGAAAATGAGCAATATACCTGAATATGCAGACCAGATATAAATCACATTAGCAGACATCGGCCGTCTTAATGACGTGAAAAAAAGGTTCCCTAACCATGGTTGGGGTGGAAGCGATGAAGAGGAAAGAACCGAGATAACGTATACCGGACGGGTATAGTGAAGTCGTAACTTCCAATGCTCTACTCTTTTGGTTCCGAAATACTTGGGGGTGTGTATAATATAACCAAATCTCCGAAAAACCAAGAATAATTAGGTTATATAAAGGTGGCATAACTATTTCAGTAGCAGTATGTATATGCAGATTCTTAAAATTACGCGACGGAAAAGAGCGAGGATGGATTATCATTATTGACGACCGGCATATAATTGGACTAGAAAATAAAATACCATCACTCTGACACCAGAAGATGAATTACACAAGGCATGTATCCAGTCCTCCGGAAGAGTGGTTTTACACTTCCGATCTTTTTTTTTTTGTTTGTTTTTTTTGTTTTTTTTTTTTTTTTTTTTTACATCAAAACTTTCATTCTATATTTGATTGCGCTGTACATTTAATATCAAATGATTTGAAACCTCTCTTCGACTTTCACCCCTCCGTTTGTCTGAAAATCCATAAACAATAACCAGAGATAAGACGTCAGCTAAAAGTCAAAACATTTGCCAACCACTGCTTATAATTGTAATATTTACCAACAAAGGTCATAGGAAACGAATTAAAAAAAACAATAAAAATACTAATGAATAAGAGATTTTCTCAATGATTAGATTCGCTTTGCTGTGAAATTCTACCCTTTGTTTACATTCATTGTTGTTCCGAATTTATTTTAATAAATTAAACTTTTATCTTATGTTCTTGCTTTCTATTCTCTATTTTTTTTTCTCATTCTTTGTGATTTAAAAAATGATCAAAAGTAGAACGGCCTCTCTTCTGTTGGAAATATAAAATGTTTGTCAGCGAAATATGAAATCTAAAATAAACTATATTCATTTCTGTACACGTTCATGCACGCACACGCACTACACAAAACAAACCCGCGTGCTTACATAAAACTTTGGTTTAAGCAAAGAAAAAAAAATAAAAAAAGAAAAATTGAAATTAAGTTTAAATATATATTGATAGTGTTGTTGACATTACTTATTGTGAATGATCGATAAACGTTTATAGTTCATTCTGTAAAAAGAAGCCCTTGATTAGGGGAGGGAGGGAGGCAGGGGGTCCCTTGCTGTGTCTAGTTTCTTTCTTATGTTTTTTAAAATCATTTCCTTGTGGTTTTGTATCCTTTTTCGGTCATGTTTTACTCATGATTACTCTGGAATCTTTTGAGGGGAGGGAGATAATCCGGTGGGTAGATTTTCCGTAAATCATGGGGAGTTGAGGGGGGGGGGGGTGCACACTGGTCTCCTGAAACCATGAGTTGTAGATCGGAGAGCGTCCTTATTATCTCTTCTATCTCCCAATTTAATGTCTTTACTGTGGAATAACACAACTTGATTTCATCTGGACCAGCCGTGAGACTTTTATAAGGAGGGGAAACAGTTAAATTGATTTATCTATTGCTAAGAAATGAGTTAAGAAATGTTGTCTGGAGCTCCAGTTTATATATTCATTCAATAAATGTTTAAAGTCATCGTTCTGTTCCAGTTTTCATGCATGATTAACCCTTTGTTTTGATAAAGAAAAATTCAAAATAATCATCTATCTTATGTCATATATTAAAAGATTAATAATTCGTCACGAATACTCACATTATTTCTTCTTCAATTAAGTGAGTTGGGAATGATAATGTGTTCAAATCGCTTTACAAGCAGTCCCAAGTCAACCTCAACAATTAATATGTAGAACGAGACATCGACACCGGTTAGGCGATATTACATTTATATTTTCAACAAGGACAAAGCTGTTACCGGTAAAGGTACTCATTTTATACCTGAGTGCGGTGAGAGTATGTGAGTAAAGAGCTTTTTCCAAGGAGTCAACTTTACGTTGCCGAGAGTGGGCCTCGTAGCGATGATCCACCTGTTCCGAGGCGAGTTTGATGAAGTTCTTCAGTCTCAACTTCCATAAATTTTATAATTATTAATGTGCTCAGGTTGAATTAAATTTTCGGCGTCTGAGCAATCCCGATATAATTGATGCTTTGTGTTTATTCCAAAAAAAAAAAACCTCAAAACACCCGCCACCCGGATTTAACGTACCAACACACAAAACAATATTTAATCTTAACCGTTTATAGGCTTATTGATACTTTAGTTAGAACTACTCGTAAAAATGGATTGCTAAATAGTAATAATAATAATAATAATAATAATAATAAGAAGAAGAAGAAGAAGAAGAAGAAGAAGAAGAAGAAGAAGAAGAAGAAGAAGAAGAAGAAGAAGAAGAAGAAGAAGAAGAAGAAGAATAACAACAACAACAACAACAATAACAATATCTTCCAATATTTTCTGACATCAATAGAAAAAGCATGCATTTTTCATAAGTGCTTACTCGCGGTAGATTTCGCAGATTGCGGAGTCTTTTCGGACATTCAGATATTCCAAAGAACCATTGTTTAAAAATGTAGAGATCGGGCTTCGTCAGCAATTTTTAGCGGTGGCAAAATGTAAACACTGACATGACAAATAGTGGATCTATTGTCAACAATGAGATTTATTATTATTATTATTATTATTATTATTATTATTATTATTATTATTATTATTATTATTATTATTGTTATTATTATTATTATTATTATTATTATTATTATTATTATTATTATTATTATTATTATTATTATTATTATATACTATTATTATTATTATTATTAGCAACGGGTCCCAACGGGTCCTTTTTTCGCGATGGACCCTAAAGCCAATAGGGGAGAAGAATGTGATGTCAAAAGACCGGTTCCTAGTTCATTAAAAGTGTAAAAACTATCTCTTCCGGAGGACTGAATACATACCTTGTGTAATTGATCCTCTGGTTTCAAAGTGATGGTATCTTTTTTTCTAATCTAGATCTGGTCGTCAATAAAGATCATCCATCCTGGCTCTTCTGTGTCCCGTGACCCGAAGAATCTGCCTTAAAAAAAAGTGCGCTTTATATAGCGCAATATCCACTAAATGTGCTCAAAGCGCTTTACAAGGGGTCCCTGGTCAACAGCAACATTTAACATATAGGACGGGACATGCCGCCTGTTAGGCGATATTACAATTTTTCGGATAAAGACAACGCTGTTAATGGCCAGGTTCTCATTTTACACCTGAGTACGGTGAGAGAAAGTGAGTAAAGAGCCTTTTCCAAGGAATCAACTATGCGCCGAGCGCGAGGTTCGAACCCAGGACCTTCCGATCCGAAAGCGGGTGTCATACCACAAGACCACATAGCCGCACATAGCCTATTCATCCTGCTACTGAAAAAGTTATGCCACCTATTCATTATTAGTACTCCGAAGGACTGGCTACATACAAACTCCCAAGGATTTAGGAACCAAAAGAGTTTAGGGTTTGATGTCACGACTTTCCCTACCAATTTCAGTCTCGAAAATAGGTGGAGATAACCCAGGCATATAGAGGGAACGAAGTTGACGTCACTGGCTCGTTGTTATTGTTGTTAGACAGCCGCTTTGGTGATTACTTCTCACCAAATTATATGAATCAGACTATAAGCGTACGAGTAAACACGCAGTTTTGTGTTTTGGTACGTTCTATCCGGCAGTCGATTTTGTGATTATTTTACGTAAATGCATTGCATCGATATCGCAGTATGAGTTTGGGATACATTGTAAAGCAATTTTAGCACAATTATTAATGAATATTGCGCTGTATAGGAGCTCTCTTTTTAAATTCCTTTTTATTCTTATTTATAAATCTTTTAAATATTATTCAAAGTTTTTTTCACGTTTAAGTGACAGATTTGGGAGCATGGACTGGTAGTTTTCAAAACCATTGTCACAACGGATACGAACTTATCCCGGTTTGTATAGCGTGGAACTAACAATAGCAATTCCTGCTACCCTTTTGGTAGGACGAAAGTCTATCGCAAAGTACCCACCGCCAGGTTTCCAAGCTAACCCAATCACTGTTGGGCGTACATGGTTGGGGGGGGGGGGGGCGGGGTAAAAAAAATATCGACTCTTCCCGGAAACGATCTTAGCGTCTTTGTCTGGGAAGTGAGTGCTCTACCAACTGCGGTATCAGGACACTTTAGAAAACAAGCACTTTTGTAGTATAACGATCTGAAATGTGCTTATGAAACAATACCAGACAAAGCAGAAAGAAAAATAGAAGAAAAAAAAGGAAAACCATAAAAACAGGAGGCTTCATTTATGAGAATTTTTTCTTCTATTTTTCTCTATGCTTTGTCTGACACTGTTTCATAATCAATCTTTCTAGATCTTTAATAAATTTCCCCTGAGGATGACTAAAAAGGAGTTTTGATTTTTTTTTAAATATAAATCTATGGATACCGGCTTGTACCGATTTGCAGGTCTGATAACCCAAATTATTATGGGCTCATTGTTGTAATGGAATACTCTCAAATCAATGCAAAATATTGTCCATTGGGAGAATGTTGAATCAGACCATGATAACTAATAGGGTTCAGATCAGATATCCGATCTACATATATTATAATGTATATGCACCTATTCAACTCTATCAAATAAACGTCCCTTCCCCCGTCTATTTTTTTTTCAGAATTATTGCGTACCCCCCCCCCCTACCCCCAATTTATTCGCACACATCCTCCCTCCCCCCCCCCGCCCCCCCCCCCCCCCTCCTCCACCACCACCCCTCCCCACACCCACCCCTATTCAATTTCAGCACTCGAAGTATGCCGGTTAATATTCACCAGAAGGGAAACAAAACTTTTAAAAAAGGAAAATAAAGGAAATAAAAGCAGACAACGCTGTTAATGGCCAGGTTCTCATTTTACACCTGAGTACGGTGAGAGAAAGTGAGTAAAGAGCCTTTTCCAAGGAATCAACTATGCGCCGAGCGCGAGGTTCGAACCCAGGACCTTCCGATCCGAAAGCGGGTGTCATACCACAAGACCACATAGCCGCACATAGCCTATTCATCCTGCTACTGAAAAAGTTATGCCACCTATTCATTATTAGTACTCCGAAGGACTGGCTACATACAAACTCCCAAGGATTTAGGAACCAAAAGAGTTTAGGGTTTGATGTCACGACTTTCCCTACCAATTTCAGTCTCGAAAATAGGTGGAGATAACCCAGGCATATAGAGGGAACGAAGTTGACGTCACCTGGCTCGTTGTTATTGTTGTTAGACAGCCGCTTTGGTGATTACTTCTCACCAAATTATATGAATCAGACTATAAGCGTACGAGTAAACACGCAGTTTTGTGTTTTGGTACGTTCTATCCGGCAGTCGGATTTTGTGATTATTTTACGTAAATGCATTGCATCGATATCGCAGTATGAGTTTGGGATACATTGTAAAGCAATTTTAGCACAATTATTAATGAATATTGCGCTGTATAGGAGCTCTCTTTTTAAATTCCTTTTTATTCTTATTTATAAATCTTTTAAATATTATTCAAAGTTTTTTTCACGTTTAAGTGACAGATTTGGGAGCATGGACTGGTAGTTTTCAAAACCATTGTCACAACGGATACGAACTTATCCCGGTTTGTATAGCGTGGAACTAACAATAGCAATTCCTGCTACCCTTTTGGTAGGACGAAAGTCTATCGCAAAGTACCCACCGCCAGGTTTCCAAGCTACCCAATCACTGTTGGGCGTACATGGTTGGGGGGGGGGGGGGGGGGGCGGGGTAAAAAAAATATCGACTCTTCCCGGAAACGATCTTAGCGTCTTTGTCTGGGAAGTGAGTGCTCTACCAACTGCGGTATCAGGACACTTTAGAAACAAGCACTTTTGTAGTATAACGATCTGAAATGTGCTTATGAAACAATACCAGACAAAGCAGAAAGAAAAATAGAAAAAAAAAAGGAAAACCATAAAAACAGGAGGCTTCATTTATGAGAATTTTTCTTCTATTTTTCTCTATGCTTTGTCTGACACTGTTTCATAATCAATTTTTCTAGATCTTTAATAAGATTTCCCCTGAGGATGACTAAAAAGGAGTTTTGATTTTTTTTTAAATATAAATCTATGGATACCGGCTTGTACCGATTTGCAGGTCTGATAACCCAAATTATTATGGGCTCATTGTTGTAATGGGAATACTCTCAAATCAATGCAAAATATTGTCCATTGGGAGAATGTTGAATCAGACCATGATAACAATAGGGTTCAGATCAGATATCCGATCTACAAATATTATAATGTATATGCACCTATTCAACTCTATCAAATAAACGTCCCTTCCCCCGTCTATTTTTTTTTTCAGAATTATTGCGTACCCCCCCCCCTACCCCCAATTTATTCGCACACATCCCTCCCTCCCCCCCCCCCCCCCCCCCCCCCTCTCCCCACCACCACCCCTCCCCACACCCACCCTCTATTCAATTTCAGCACTCGAAGTATGCCGGTTAATATTCACCAGAAGGGAAACAAAACTTTTAAAAAAGGAAAATAAAGGAAATAAAAGCAGACAACCCGCTCTCATGCCGTTCTCATTACCTGTGGGAGCAATGAGTAAAAGCCCTCCGTCCTCCCCCTGGTCGAGTTCACACCACGGCCCTTCCTGATCCGAAGCTTCCACTACCACAAACCCACTAGCCGCACATACCTCCCCCACTGACAATTATGCACTATTATATTAGTACCAAGCTGCACATACAAACCCCAGATAGGACCCAATTTATTTATGCACACTTTCCCTACCAATTTCATCTCAAATAGTGGGATAACCAGCATATGAGTAACGAAGTTTACCGTCATAGCTCGTGTTAATTAGTGTTATGACAGCCCTTGGTGATACTCTCACCAAATATATAATCAACTATAATCGCTACGTTAAACACGCATTTTGCATTTTGGTACGTTCTATCCGCATTCGATATTTGATTATTATACGTAAAGCATTGCATCGATACGCATATGTTTGGGATACATTGTAAAGCAATTTTAGCACAATTATTAATGAATATTGCGCTGTATAGGAGCTCTCTTTTAAATTCCTTTTTATTCTTATTTATAAATCTTTTAAATATTATTCAAAGTTTTTTTCACGTTTAAGTGACAGATTTGGGAGCATGGACTGGTAGTTTTCAAAACCATTGTCACAACGGATACGAACTTATCCCGGTTTGTATAGCGTGGAACTAACAATAGCAATTCCTGCTACCCTTTTGGTAGGACGAAAGTCATCGCAAAGTACCCACCGCCAGGTTTCCAAGCTACCCAATCACTGTTGGGCGTACATGGTTGGGGGGGGGGGGGGGGGGCGGGGTAAAAAAAATATCGACTCTTCCCGGGAAAAGATCTTAGCGTCTTTGTCTGGGAAGTGAGTGCTCTACCAACTGCGGTATCAGGACACTTTAGAAAGCAAGCACTTTTGTAGTATAACGATCTGAAATGTGCTTATGAAACAATACCAGACAAAGCAGAAAGAAAAATAGAAAAAAAAAAGGAAAACCATAAAAACAGGAGGCTTCATTTATGAGAATTTTATCTTCTATTTTTCTCTATGCTTTGTCTGACACTGTTTCATAATCAATCTTTCTAGATCTTTAATAAGATTTCCCCTGAGGATGACTAAAAAGGAGTTTTGATTTTTTTAAAAATATAAATCTATGGATACCGGCTTGTACCGATTTGCAGGTCTGATAACCCAAATTATTATGGCTCATTGTTGTAATGGGAATACTCTCAAATCAATGCAAAATATTGTCCATTGGGAGAATGTTGAATCAGACCATGATAACGAATAGGGTTCAGATCAGATATCCGATCTACATATATTATAATGTATATGCACCTATTCAACTCTATCAAATAAACGTCCCTTCCCCCGTCTATTTTTTTTTCAGAATTATTGCGTACCCCCCCCCCCTACCCCCAATTTATTCGCACACATCCCTCCCCCCCCCCCCCCCCCGCCCCCCCCCCTCTCCCCCACCACCACCCCTCCCCACACCCACCCTCTATTCAATTTCAGCACTCGAAGTATGCCGGTTAATATTCACCAGAAGGGAAACAAAACTTTTAAAAAAGGAAAATAAAGGAAATAAAAGCAGACACCCCCCCCCCCCTCCCCTCCCCTCCCCCGTTTGTGGCTTAGTCAACCCCCCCCCCCCTGGTCAAATTGCTCACACACGCCCCTTCCTGTCTGACTCCTCCCCACCTCCCCCCCCCCTCCCCCATTTCTTTTAAAGTTTGATCACAGCGCGCACCCCCACCCCTTCCATTACTACCTCGCCCCCCCCCCCTCGCCTATTTGATGCACCAGAGTAGATGGGTACCAATCTTGAAGTAAATGCTTTCGGGTCAGAGTAGGGGACAAAAATTAATGTCATGCGATCCCGTAATACAAAAAATCTGCCCATACATTCTGCTCCTTAAAAATTTATGCCATGATTCGATAATATTCCATAATACAATAATACCTATTCATTATTAGTCCTCCTAAGGACTAGTTACATACACTCTTCCCTTGGGTTTGCCCTATTATAAAAACCGTTTATCTGTTTACGACAAAGTTGTCTTGCCCTTATCAGAGAAGACTGGTCCTTAAAAGATCTTTCTATTAAAAATAATCCTTTAACAGCAATTTAGCAACAAGTTTTTCATTGTTATATTTTCTTTTTATTTAAACTTAAAATGTGAGCATTTATACAGAGCAGAATCTACTCAAAGCGCTTTACAAGAGAACCCTAGCCAACAGCAACGCTTAAGATGCAGGACGAGCCATTAAAAACAAAAACAAAAAAAACGAGCTTTTATATATAACGCAATATCAACTAAACGGGCTCAAAGCGCTTTATACAAAGGGTCCCTGACCAACAGCAACAAGTAACACGAAGAACTAGAAATGACGCCTTTTAGGCGATATTACATTTTTTTCCGACAGACAATGCTCTTAACGGTCAGGTACTCATTTTTCACCTGAGTAGGGGGAGAGAATGTGAGTAAGGAACCTTTTCCAAGGACTCAACTATGCACATTGCCATAGCCATTGTCCATTTCAAATCATTACAACACTATTAAATTAATGCTTACGTTCAGATATCCTATCTGCAAATATATATATATATATATATATATATATATATATATATATATATATATATATATATGTGTGTGTGTGAGAGTGTGTGTACCTCGGTGGGTACCAATTGACGTGGACATATCTGCAGATCTGACATCCGAACGTAATTATGGGCCTAGTTTAACATTGTAATTGACAATATTTTGCATCATTTTTTGAGATTTCCATTACACCAATGAACCCATAATGAAATGGGTTATCAGACCTGCCAATAAAGGCCGCCGGTACCAATCTAAGGTAAATAGGCCTACTTTATGGTCGAAATTATAATAGGTGTTTTATCATTTTCCGCTGTCGCCTTACTCTTATCAGAGAAGAATAAAGTCCTCACAAGATTGGTCCAAACATTAATCCTTTCACAGCAAAACCATATTCATTTTTCGCATGCTATCAATTCTTTTTTATTTATCTAATATGTCTCAATCTTTCTTCACAGATCTGTGAAGAAAGACAAGGAAGCATTCATGAACAGACTTGCAGAGAAAGCAGAAGCAGCAGCGACTGGAGGACACATGAGGATCCTTTATCAAACTACCAAGACACTTGCTGGAAAATATGGGAAACCAGAGATACCAGTCAAATACAAAGATGGGAAAACTATTTTTGGAAAAGAGGCTCAATCTGAACGATGGAGGGAACATTTCAACTGCCTTCTGAACAGACCACCACCAGACAACCAGCCAGAAATTTTGCCTGCAAGGATTGAGCTACCAATTAGCTGTGATCCACCATCGATAGCAGAGATTGTGGGTGCCATTAATAAGATGAAAAGGGGGAAAGCTGCTGGACCAGACCAGATTCCACCGGAGGCTCTAAAAGTTGATGCGGAAAGAAATGCTGAGGCCCTGCACCCACTATTTGAGAGAATCTGGAATGACGGGATATTCCCAAAGGATTGGAAGGAAGGACATCTTATCAAGCTTCCAAAGAAAGGGGACCTCAGTAATTGTAATAATTATCGAGGCATCACTCTTCTTTCTATCCCAGGAAAGGTTTTCAACCGAATTATTTTAGAGAGAATTAAGAATGCAACAGATGCTAAACTGCGGGACGAACAGGCAGGTTTTCGGAAAAATCGTTCAACCACCGACCAGATTGCCTCTCTGCGAGTCATAGTGGAACAGTCTATAGAATGGAACTCTCCTCTTATTGTCAACTTCCTGGATTACGAGAAGGCTTTCGACAGTATTGACAGAGAAACATTGTGGAAAATTCTGGCACATTATGGACTCCCTGAAAAGATAGTAAACCTCATTAAGGAAATGTATGAAGGATCAAGTTGCAGGGTTGTACATGAAGATCAGCTTACTGACAGCTTTGAAATTAAGACTGGTGTCAAGCAGGGATGCTTGCTCTCTCCATTCCTGTTCATTCTTGCCATTGATTGGCTAATGAAGGAAACCTCCAAAGGGAGAAGAAATGGGATACAGTGGACCCCCTGGACACAGTTGGATGATCTGGATTTTGCAGATGATCTGGTTCTTTTGTCCCACACCCAGGACCAGATGCAAGCAAAAACCACAATTATAAACAGCCTCTCGGAATCAATTGGTCTAAGAATTCACCCTGCAAAGTCAAAGGTCTTGAGGATAGGTACGCGTCAAAGGGAGCAGATCAAAGTAAAAGATCAGGAACTCGAAGATATAGACACTTTCTGCTATCTCGGAAGTATAATTGACAAGGATGGAGGCACGGAAGCAGAGGTGAAAGCACGAATAGGAAAGGCACAGGCTGCATTCACATCTTTGAACAGAGTTTGGAGAACTAAAGATATTTCCCTTCGACTAAAGCTAAGACTTTTGTTTGAATAGGAAAGGCACAGGCTGTATTCACATCTTTGAACAGAGTTTGGAGAACTAAAGATATTTCCCTTCGACTAAAGCTAAGACTTTTCAACTCAAACGTGAAGTCTGTCCTACTGTATGGATGTGAAACTTGGAACGCATCACAGGCATGTATAAGGAGGGTACAGATTTTTGTAAACAGGTGCATGCGTAAGCTACTCAGAATAAAATGGATGGATAGAATAAAAAATGAAGAAGTATGGAAAAGAACACCGCAGAAACCAGTGGGAGAGGAAATAGGAAGAAGACGATGGAGGTGGATTGGACACACGCTTAGAAAGAATGACTCAACTATAACAAAGAAAGTATTGGACTGGAACCCTCAGGGCAGAAGATCAAGGGGAAGGCCACGAGGAACATGGAGAAGAATTAAAGAAGCTGATATACAGAAAAGTGGTAAGACCTGGATAGAGATAAAAAAAAAAGTTGGCTCAGGATAGAGAAGGATGGAAACTGTTTGTCTGTGGCCTATACCCTGACCCAGGGTGAAAAAGGCAATGATAATGATGATGATGTCTCAATCGCAGAACTAAACATCCGTATCACAATAAGAGGTATCTATTTGAAAAGGTGTGCATGAAACAATGGTTGACAAACATAATGATAATAATAATGATAATAATAATAATAATAATAATAATAATAATAATAATAATAATAATAATAATAATAATAATAATAATAATATAATAATAATAATAATAATAATAATAATAATAATAATAATAATAATAAAATAATAAATAATAATAATAATAATAATAATAATAATAATAATAATAATAATATAATAATAATAATAATAATATAATAATAATAATAATAATAATAATAATAATAATAATAATAATAATAATAATAATTGAGCTTTTTATAGCGCAATATCCACTCAATGGTCTCAAGGTTACCAAATAGGCCTACTTTATGGTCAAAATTACAATAGGTGTTTTATCATTTTCCGCTGTTGTCTTACTCTTATCAGAGAAGAATAAAGTCCTCACAAGCATGAAGGAAAAATACAATTTTGTTAAAATCCCGAAAATATCAGCCTACCTCGACTTGGGGACCGAACCTCAGACTTCCTCAGTCGAGCCAGACAGTTTTGGGGGGATGTTTGTTTGTTTTTTGTTTTTTTTTGTTTTTTGTTGTTGTTTTTTTGCTTTTTTTGTTGTTTTTTTGTTTTTGTTTTTTTTTTGCTTTTTGTTTGTTTGTTTTTTTTTATTGTTTTTTTTTTACTGACACTGTATCATGCACACCTTTTCAGATCGTTATTTTACACCAGTTCCTGCTCCATAATTTGTCACAATAAGAGAGTAATAACATCATTGCTACTCCGGCTTTACTATTGATCCAGAGTACCATTACTTATGACACTTGCTTTCGGATCGGAAGGTCCTGGCCTCAAGCCTCGCTCAGCCATATTCTCTCATCACAATCATGGGTAAAATGAGTACCTGGCCATTAAAAGTGTTGTCTCTGAAAAAAAAATTGTAATATTGCCTAACAGGTGTCATATCTCGTTCTACATATACTTGTTGCTGTTGGTCAGGGACCCTTTTTGAAGCGCTTTGAGCACGTTGAGTGGGCGTTGCGCTATATAAAAAATCTCAAGCTCAAAAATTAGATAATAATGATATGACTTCTGTTTTGGTGAAAACGATAAGGAATAATGTCAGGTTAGTGTAAAACCGAAACCCGCCATCTTAGCGTTAAAAGTATTGTAATGATATTTTTGTTTAATGAATGCGACAGAACCGAACTGTATGCGAGAATTGGCTGAGTGCAAGTCAACATTGATTCTTTTGAAAAGAAAAGAAAAACATGAAATATGCTGATTCTTCTTTCTATTATCAACCTAATAGCTTTATTGCAAGCTTGGCAATATTTCTGTTTTCATATTACTTGTGCAAATGTATTGAAACTTTATCGTTATATCTTTGTTTAAAAAAATGAATCGAATAGTATTATAAAAGAGCTCCAGAACCTTGGATGTCCTCTGTTCAGTTTGTTGCCTTGCGGGAAGTTTAAGGTAAATATTTTCTCTCTATTGATTCAGTTCAGTTCGTACTTTGATTATAATATAACTATCATTATAAAATAGTTCTTCAGAGCCTTAAGGCCCATAGAGCCGGAGTATATCCCGGTTTCTATAGCGTGAAATGGGCAATAGAAATTGCTTCCTATCCTTTTGATAGAACGCTAGTCTATCTCAAAGTACTTTCCGCCTGATCTAACAGACCCAGCTACCCAATCACTGTTGGGTGGACAGATGGGTTTGAAAAAATCTCGACTGCACCCGGGATCGATCTCGATCTTGAGCTATCGGGACCCCCACTATCATTATAACATTCGTTTATTAGTCTCTTATAGGAATAAACCAGTCAAGCTGAAAATTCTTTAAAAACCGCTCGTGCTGTAATCGTATCACATACTTAAACAATTAATTTAAATCGAAGGTGAAGGTGAACAGTCGTTTATCGAAAAATTAATGACTTCTGACCTTCACCTTTTAAAATATCTTTCCATACACTGCACCGAACGGGCGTTTTATTGAATGAATCACTTCTGACCCTCACCTTTAAAAATAATTTTACGTGCTCTGCACAGAAATGACTTTGTATTGAGTGAGGTCACTTAAATAATAAAAAACAAAGGTGAGTTATACTCAACAGTGTGATGGTTTGTTGTTTTTGATGTTCTTGTTATTGTTGTTGACACATTATATTAAACTAAAAGAAAACCCAATAAAGGTCAATAACCGCATAATCATATTCACGATATCAAATTAATTCAAAAGGTAATGCGAAGCAAATACTATGACCAGTAATGTTTTCTTACTCATTGGTTGAATTATTCGTTGATGTTATTATTAATAAACCCCAAACTGCAATTCTCTTGCGCAGTTTTAAGCGTAAGTGACATGTTCTTTTTTTATCGGATGCCCATCAACGCATGCGCAGGATTTTTTCTGGGCGTTTGTTGACACATGCGCAGTTTTTGTTTTTCGGTCTTTTGTTGATGTTTTTTGTTTTGTTTTTGTTGTTGTTGTTGTTTTATTGTTTTTATTTTTGTTGTTGTTGTGTTGTTTGTTATTGTTTTTGTTTGTTTGTTTGGGGTTTGTTTTGTTTTTTTTTTTTGTTTCTTTGTTTTTTGTTGTTGTTGTTGTTTTGATTTGGTCTTTTTATTTTTGTTCCATAAATACTTGCTCAGTGAAATATGCCTTTATAGCTATGTGGTCTTGTGGTATGACACTCGCTTTCGGATCAGAAGGTCCTGGGTTCGAGCCACGCTCAGCCCATAGTTGAGTCCTTGGAGAAGGCTCTTTACTCTCATTCTCTCTCGTACTCAGGTATAAAATGAGTACCTGGTCAATAACAGCGTTGCCTCTGTCCGAAAGAAAATTAATATCGTCTAGCGTCATATCTCGTTCTACTTGTTACGTGTTGCTGTTGGTCAGCGACCCTTTGTAAAACGCTTTGAGCTCATTTAGTGGATATCGCGCTATATAAAAGTTCACGGTTTTGTTTTGTTTTTTGTCTTGTTGTTTTGTTTTGTTTTTTTGTGGGGTTTTTTATGTTGTTTTTTTTTTTGGGGGGGGTGTTTGGTTTTTGTTGTTTTTTTTAGACATCTCCATATCTTTGAATTAGCGTTCGATTCTCTGCAGTATCTGTAATCTGTTGAAGCTATTTTATGTGCCAGTGAGTATTCGTGTGGCCTAATTCTTACGTCATTCGGCCCAAGTGGAATGTGCCCTAATCACTTTGTGTTCTTCATATCAAAGGCATTTCTGAACTATGCCTTTAGTTGTGTTATGTATGTTATGTTATGTTATATTATGTTATATTATGTTATGTTCTGATGAATATATCTCATCATCTTAAATATGACCCACTGTCCCAAACTGGTATAACCAGTTAACTGCCGTACTTTAGAAAAACACGTATTTAAAATTTTGACCAGAAAACTCGGCTTTCAAATTACGATTGAGTTAAATGACCCTCATCTTGGCAAAAACTCTCAAACCTGGGACCTCGAGGTCTTTGATAAAGTCTTTATTAAAGACCTCGCGAGGTCTCAGGTTTGAGAGTTTTTTGTTTGTTGTTTTTGTCTGCTTGTTTGTTTTGTGTTGTTTTTTTTGTTTTTTTTGGGTGGGATGTGTTTGCTTTTTTGGGGGGCGGGGGGGGGGTGGTTTGATTGTTTGTTTTTTTTTTTTCAAAAATATGGGTCATTTAAATCGATCGGTATTTGAAGGACGACTTTTCTGGTCAAAATGTTTAATACGTGTCTTTCTAGGGTACGGCAGTTAACTGGTTAGGTTAATAAGATAAATATGGACATTTATAATAAAGCGCGCAATACGCCCAGACAGTCCATATTGGATCCATATTTCCATTACATACAGTATAAGTATAGGCAACAGCTTCTAATGGTGTCACATTTCTATGTTATGGTGATCAATCCAGGCCCCCAATTCATCGCCGCATAAGTGCACGGTCGCGAACCCGCCCGCAAGCTTCGTCACAACGCAACGATCGACTAAATGCTCAGCTGCATATGGGCTCTTTGCCACAGATCGTACATGTGGGACAGGTGCAAAGTCCCTATTGATGAAGCGATGTGTCTCGACCGAAGTCGATTCGCTCGCTGCCACCCAATGCTTCCTTTTGTTGATACAGAAGCCTGACAACGTCTCTCTGTTTCGAAGCTCTACATCCCCTCCCCAACGAGGGGACCGAATTCGTCCAAGTCGACTTCCATCTCTTTTATGTGCCAAGTTTTGATTGTTTTCTTTTGGGTTTGCTTTTTGTTTTGTTTTTTTGTTTGTTATTTTTGTTTTATTTTGTTTTGTTTTGTTTCTGTTTTTTTTTGTTTTCTTTTTAATTTCAATAGTTGTTGTTGTTGTTGTTGTTGTTGTTGTTGTTGTTGTTGTTGTTGTTGTTGTTGCTGTTGTTTTTAATTTTTTTTTTCTGGGTGTTTTTTCGTTTGTTGATTTATTATGCGTTTATTTTTTTCTGCATCCAGCCGATTGCCACAGTAAATGTTTATTTCTTTTAGAAAAATAAAACGAATTAAAATTTTAATAGTGATTAGTAAATCTGCTCGCATCGATGTGTACTAATTTACAGGACCTCACGAGATCCCGGGTTTGAGAGTTTTTGTCAAGATGAGGGTTATTTAACCCTCTCCTTACCACCTACAGCAAAATCGTCACTTATGTTACGACACGATTAACATTTTTTTCTTATTCAGATTTATTTTGCACACCACAATGATTTTTGTTTAATTAATAAGAACATAAAGTTGTTTTGTAGAGAGCATGTTTGAGTTTTAAAAATCTATTTTTCTCCTGGATAAGCCTGCCATTTAGGAAAATACTGAAAATGGGCGGTAAGGAGAGAGTTAAATCGATCGACTTTTAACGACGAGTCTTTCTGGCCAAATTTTTAAGTACAGTAGTTGAAGTTGATAGGTTAATTATTATATTTTTCTTCAACTCTGAATGGATTCTTCTTCTCAACACTATAAAGCAGAAAATTGTCAGCAGCACACGATGCAAATGTTCTCTAGTGTATCAAATTAATAGAAGGAGGGGGTAGCAATAGAAAGGGGGGGGGGGGGCGTTCACTTCTATTTTTTTTTTAAAAAGGGAGGGGGAGAGTGCGCAATTTGACCAAATAAGGAGGGGATTTTTTGGCCAATCCACAGATGGGGGGGGGGGGGCATGTACATTTTGGGTATTTTCTAATTTAGGCGAGGCTACCATCATCAGTGACAATTCTGACGGCGACATAATATAGTATATACATTGCTTTTCTATTTTTGATAGCACTTCTAAGGGTTCGTTTGTTGTGTTTTATATAATGTTTTATTTTTGGTTTTGGTTTTTTCTTGGTTTTTGGGATTTTTTTTTTTTATTTTCGTTTGTTTTTTGTTTTTGTTTTTTTTTGTGTGTGTTTTTTTTGGGTTGGGGGGGGGGGGGAGGTCGGACATCGGACGGGGGAGTTTCCACTTCTTTTGTTTTGTTTTCCCTGTGGTTTAATTTTCGCCGTCACCGTTTTGTGAAATTAAATTTAATAGATGGGGTCGGGGGTGCGATTAAACTTCGGAAGGGGGGGGGGGGGGGGCAAACATTCTGAAAAAAAAAATGGACGAGGGAGGGAGGCGTTTATCTGATACAATTGAGAATAGATTGACTGGCTGAAACGAGGGGCTTCCTCGCATTTGGGTCGTCACATGAATAAATTATGTTTATACAAAATGTGACCAATTGTATCAAAACAGTATTATATCGGTGTTAAGCCAATACTTAACACTGATCTTTTCAACGTTACGTGTTAAATTCGAGTCATAATAATAATTACCTTGATCTTAATTATAATTTAGATACCAACAAAGTCATCGTAATTTTTCTCGCCCTATGCCAGGGCATAGTAGGCCAGTGGAAAAACCCTTCCCACCCACGCAATCTAAAATATCCTGGCCCAGTCTCATTGCCATTTATGTGTTCTATTTCTAACCCAGAATGTTCCGAATTATCACCTTCGTCGCCATCGTCCTGGCAGCGACCAACGCTATCAGCGATGTGGAGTGGGCGATATTCAAGAGCAGGCATGGAAAAGTCTACAAATCAGACCGGGAGGAATCTTTCAGGTGAGCCAATTGGGTTCAATAGCCTGATGTCACGGCGGCTATCGTGGTTCTAAACAAAGAAAATCGGTACATTTTATTCTTCATGCTGGCTAGAACATTTCATATGTCTTGTGATCAGAATGTGTAAAAGTCAAAACATGATCAGATTTATAATGGGTTTTTTTCCTCTGGATACGCTTTTATGCTCGTCGGAGACATATTTCATAAGGGCGTCCGCCATTGTTCAGATAGTGGAGAGCCAGTTTCTAAGTTACCATGCGTCATTATGAGGGAAGTGACGTTACGACAGTTGAAGCACATTATCAAATTCCCCACTGTTGGACAGAAATCGTAGACCTTGGATGGCAACCTGTCTAGGAGAGGAAAGCTTTGCAATAGAACTGCCACGGACTTGTGGACCAGTCTTGAGGGACTAACGGTTAAGAAGAACATCCTAACAGAAAAGCTGGGCCGAAAGGCGCAAATAGCCGAACTCGAAAACTGGAGCGACATGCACCCCCCCCCCCCACACACACACACACACACACACACACACATACGTCTTTTCAATTATAAACCCACTTCGGGCAAGGTGCGGCTATTTGGTCTAGTGGATCGGAAGGTCCTGGGCTCGAGCCTCGCTCGCCGTTAGTTATGTCCTTGGAAAAGGCTCTTTGCTCACATTCAATCACCGTACTCATGTGTAAAATGAGTACTTGGCCGTTAACACCTTTGTCTCTGTCGTAAAAAAAATGTATTATCGCCTGGCAGGCGTCATGTCTCGTTCAATATGTTACACGTTGCTGTTAGTCACTGACCATTTGTAAAGCACTTTGATGTATGTATGTATGTATGTATGTATGTATGTATGTATGTATGTATGAAGGCATGCATATACGATGATATGCTGGTTTGTATGTATGTCTGCAGGTATGTATGTATGTATGTATATGTGTTTGTATGTACGCTCATTTCTTTTGTATACATGTGTAGAAACAATGTACAAGCGTGTATGTTCGTGTATGGCTGTGTCTGTATTTGTAAATGTGTTGATGTTCATACCATGAACCAAACTGAGCATTGTTTACCTCACATGAATTGCCTTTAATTTGGACAATAAAGATTATTATTATTATTATTATTATCACGTTTAGTGGATAATGCGCTATATAAAAGCTCAAGGTTTTTTTTTTTTTTGTTTTTTTTTTTTTTTGGGGGGGGGGAGGTTTAAGGTGGAAACAATAGGGTGTTTCAAAAAGAATGTGGTGTGACAATCGCCTTGTGGCATGTAGGCCTCGAATTCAAGTCTCCTTATTGGTGGTACAAAGTTGAATCCTTGGTGAAGACTCTCTATGCACATTTTCTCATTATACAAATCCATTTAGAGAAAAAAATGTGTCAGCGCTATTAGGCGTCATCACTCGAACTACATGTTCAGTGTTGTTGTTGGCCGTGGGCCGGTGTAAAGCGTTTTGAGCACATCCATTGAAGAATCAGCTATTATTAAAATCTCACGTTTTTATAAAAATTTGATTACATCGGATACTTTACATTTCAGGCGATATATCTACAAGGTAAACATGCAGAAAGTCAAAGAACACAATATCCTGTATGCAAAGGGAGTGAAGAGCTACTACCTTGGAGAAAACAAATTCGCTGATATGGTAAGTGCAAGGTCAATAATTGGTTCTAAACAAAATGAATTGACAGCTATTTCTAAGAACTGTGGAATAATAATATTATGGATTATACTAAAATAAAAATTCGATTTTTTTTTCATTTAAATATTGACGAATAAACAGAGAGGAGGTAGAGATAGATAAATAGAAAGAAAGAATGATAGATAAATAGATAGAGAGAGAGAGAGAGAGGGAGAGAGAGATAGATAGAGAGAGAGAGAGAGAGAGAGAGAGAGAGAGAGAGAGAGAGAGAGAGAGAGAGGGGTATACCAAAAGTATAAAGGCATTTTGAAACAGAAACAATGCATTACTTCAGTGTGCTTATGTATTAAAATGTATTAAAATGTTCATGAATACAAAAAAGGATAAGACAGTTTGGCATTGCCTCATTGAATTTAATGCTGCTAAGAATAAATCAATGTTTTATAAACCTCCTTATCAACATTGGGGAACCCCCGAGTTATGAGGCTAGTCCTTCTTTCGTGTGAGATAATTTTCTACATTATCTCATTCGTCTGTAGCGTTTCAATCATCCTGTTTAAAGGGGAAACCCAAAACGTCCACATTTTCTGTTTTCGTTTATTAAATTGAAGCTTACATTCAAT
This sequence comes from Berghia stephanieae, assembly GCF_034508935.2. Classification (NCBI taxonomy): domain Eukaryota; kingdom Metazoa; phylum Mollusca; class Gastropoda; order Nudibranchia; family Aeolidiidae; genus Berghia; species Berghia stephanieae. The sequence continues at coordinate 55,231,069 of NC_088363.1, read as the reverse complement.
TTCACATTGTTATTTATTTCTTCGAGCTTCGAGCAGAACGTTTACTCGTTTACATTATTCTGTCATAGAATTACAAAACATTTCTTCTCTCAATTCGACCAGAATATGTTAACTCTATATATTTATTAGATTAACAATATAACTGCCGTACTCTGGAACAACGTATTTTGCGGGTCCCAGGTTTGCGAGTTTTTGCCAAGATGAGGGTCATTTCAATCGATCGATATTTGAAGGACGAGTAGTTTTTTTAATACTTATCTTTCTAAATCACGGTTATTAACTGGTAATAAGTCTACCTTTTTTTAATTGAAAGAGATCTTAGCTTTATGGGTTTAACCAAGTTGAAGATGAAGGTGCGGCGATGTGGTCTTGTGGTATGACGCTCGCTTTCGGATCATAAGGATCGAGCCTCGCTCGGTGCATAGTTGAGTCCTTGGAAAAGACTCTTTACTCATATTCTCTCACCGAATTCAGGTGTAAAATGAGTACCTGGCCGTCAACAGCGTTGTATCTGTCTAATAAATTGTAATATCGCCTAACAAGTGTCATGTCTCGTTCTATGTAAAGCGCTTTGAGCACATTTAGTGGATAATGCGCTATATAAAGCTCTAAAAGCTCTAGAACGCTTTCCGCCAAAATTATAATAATGCGTAACTGTTGAATCATGAAAAATAATGTTCGTATGCTCAAATACTTTTGAGATTTTAACACAATAACTTGGGATCTTATGTTTTTTGCAGACATTTGAAGAATTCAACAAAACCATAAACATCCAAATGCGACCTTCCAAAATGCATAAAACTACACGGAAAACATTTCGCCCACGCAATAATGTGACGAAGGTTCCGGACACAATTGATTGGGTCAAAAAGGGCTACGTCACAGCTGTACAAGACCAAGGAAATTGCGCTTCTTATCCTTTTGCTGTGACGGGATCTATTGAAGGTGCCTGGTATAAGGCCAAGCATCAGCTGGTCAAATTGTCTGAACAACAAATCATCGACTGCTCGACTTCTGAAGGTATTGTGGGATACAATACTTTTTTAAAAATTTAAATTTAAAATTTAGGACGGGACATAACGCCTGTTAGACGATATTACAATTTTTCCGGACAGAAACAACGCTGTTAACGGCCAGGTATTCATTTTACATCTGAGTACGGTGAGAGAATGTGAGTAAAGAACCTTCTCAAAGGATTCAATTATCCCCGAGAAAGGTTCGAACCCAGGACCTTCCGATCCGAAAGCGAGTGTCAAACCACAAGACCACATAGCCGCACAAATAATGCAAATAATTTTATGTGATCCAACGTGTTAGCATTGTAACGTGTCGGAATGAACTAAATGAGAAATATTGAACTTGACTCTCCTTAATTACCATTTTCATGTTATTTCAAGAAAAGTCTAACCAATCCAATATAAAACTTAAGAGCGACAACCCCCCCCCCCCCCCCCCGAAAAAAAGCCAACAACGCTATGTAACATTTTGTTCGGAAAGACAATCCCTACATTATAGAGTACTGGTATGATGGTTATGATAAAGATCTATCTTCAAACATTTTGTTGATGTAGAAAAAAAGTCTGATTGAATATTGTTGGTGATATCGCAAAATATTATGAGGATTTTCCTGTTATGGGTGAGTAAAAAGTCCAGACCGATTTCCATCTTGTATATGCATCTCTGTCCGAAGTCAATCATAATCGCCGTCATTATATTCAATGTCATCATCATCATCATTGGTGAGTAGAGGGTTTCAGTAAAAAGTCCAAACCTATTTCCACCTTGTATATGAAGCTTATCATCATCATTATAACCCTTACCATCATCTCATCATCATCATCATCATCATCACCATCATCACCATCATCATTAGGAGCAGCAGCAGCAGTATCATTATCATGATCATCATCCTTAACATCATCATTATCATTTTAATCCTCTAGGCAATAATGGGTGTACCGAAGGCACTACCAGTGATGGTTATGATTATGCTGAAGAAAATGGAATTTGCACAGAGGCAAGCTACGCATACACAGGAGAAGTAAGTTGTTTTTGAGTGATTGTTTTTGTTGCCTTTCCGAATTATTTTCCCTTCCTCCTCCTCCTCCTCCTCCTCCTCCTCCTCCTCCTCCTCCTCCTCCTCCCTCCTCATCCTCCTCCTCCTCATCCTCCTCATCCTCTTCTTCTTCTTCTTCTTCTTCTTCTTCTTCTTCTTCTTCTTCTTCTTCTTCTGCTTCTTCCTTTCTTCTTCTTCTTCCTTCTCCTCCTCCTCCTCCTCCTCCTCCTACTACTACTACTACTACTACTACTACTACTACTACTACTACTACTACTACTACTACTACTACTACTACTATTACTACGACTACTCAATTGCTTTCTCTCATGTCTTGACTCTACAATATTTTTAGTCGGGACAGAGTAATGCGGCGTTGTCTCTCTTAAACGATGACGAAGGTAGTCATTGAGCAGATGGTGACAGTGCTGAAAAATCCGGTTTTGAGAATAAGCCTTCTGATAAGGCAGTTAACACACTTTTCTTCACTCGAGGTGTGATTTATTGCCTGCCTGAATGCAGTACTACCGTGTGTTCAAATGTCTGCAATAAGAGACACAAAACAATTATAATAGATTCTATGTCAAATGTTAGCAATAGTCCTCCTGGATCATAAGCCTCTTGGAGCCGGAGTTTATCCCGATTTCTATGCGTTAAACTGCAAATAACAGTTGCTTGTTATCCTTTGGATAGGATGCCTGTCTATCGCAAAGTACTTTCTGTCTACTTTCTAACAGACTGAATTACCAATTGCTGTTTGAGGGAAGGCTCAGAAGAAAAAAAATCGAAATTCCACCCGATTTCGATCCTGTCCCTTTGCATGTGACGCAGTGCGCTACCAACTGAGCTAAAAGAAATAATATGAAAATGCAAGATAAGAACACAGGAAATCAATCTGGATTTATTGGCGACCCTTACAAGAGCCGTTTTAGAATTTATGACGCATCACTTTGTTTGAATATTTAAAACGTAAGATATTCTGGTCTGCTTCTGAAGACTGGGAATCATTATAGAGACCATGTATCAATTGATTTTCCTTACAGACTGGTGAATGTGCCAAATGTTCAGACGTCGGAGCCCACATCTACACCTCTTCCTTCACCCATGAAGGTTCAGAGAGCAGCCTCATGGAGGATTTAGCCGAGGTAAAAGATATTGTTTTCGGTATTCACGTCCAGTCGTGCACCTCATTGTAATTCCCCTCACCATGATAATAATGATTATCATCATCGTCATCATCACCATCGTCATCGT
>NC_088363.1:55157759-55222759 GCF_034508935.2 Berghia stephanieae | reverse complement strand
TAAAAACTTTTCGCGGCGGTGGTGGGGTTTGAACCTGCGACCTTATTGGTACGACAACTCCGCCTGGCCGGTGAGAGCGTGACTCTACCGTATGAGCTATCCACGAACACAAAAATATTCGTTTCAAACTCAGGTTCATTAACTGGCAGGTTCTCACTTTACACCTGAGTACGGGTATGGTTGTTTATAAACAATAACGTGAATGACATTGACCTCTGTCTGGTCATTGTTATTGTTTTTATACCGCCAAAAGGGTGAATAGTTATGCCAGGATTTTCAACATCATATTAAAAACGTTTAAGTTTGCATATAGTTTCTGTGTTCGTTCTATTGATCGAGCGGTAGAACAGTGGGTATTTTACTTAGACACTTACCATCAATAGTAAACCGTTGGAGTTTGCTATGTTTACCAATCACTGCCATTGTTTATATTTTGACGACTGTCCGAGAGGCGTGGTTATCTGGAGGTCTATAGATTAGCGTAACTCAGTCATGGAAATAAATCTAATGGTAGTTTATTGTGACTGAGAAGAAATTTGATATAATTGTTTTGATAAGTAATAGAGTCACAATGGTACAATGATGTGGTCAAATGATTGAATGATTGAGCATACATTTTGAGCAACACAACGCCATAGATAAGTATGTACATCACAAAAGCTATTTAACAATAGAGGATAAAGAATTATAAAGACATGTCGACATGCCAAAATAACAAAAATGTCTTAAGGACCTAGAGAAAAAGCAATATCTGTAATAATGATAATGGCCATAATAAGGATAATGATATGAGCATAATGATGATGATGATGATGGTGATGATAATGATGATGATGATGATGATGATGATGATGATGATGATGATGATGATGATGATGATGCTGATGATGATGATCATGATGATGATGATCATGATAATGATGATGATGATGGTTCTCTCTCTATATATCTATCTCTCTCTCTCTCTCTCTCTCTCTTTCTCTCTCTCTCTCTCTCTCTCTCTCTCTCTCTCTCTCTCTCTTTCCTTCTCCCCCCCCCCACGCTCTCTCTCTCCCTCTCTATGTCTCTCTTTCTTTCTTTCCCTCTTTCTCTCTTGATGATGATGATGAGGAAGATGGGGAGGAGAAGGAGGAGGAGGATAATGATGATGATGATGATGATGATGATGGTTCTCTCTCTCTCTCTCTCTCTCTCTCTCTATATATATATATATATATATATATATATATATATATATATATCGATATATATATATATCTCTCTCGCTCTCTCTCTCTCTCTCTCTCTCTTCTCTCTCTCTCTCTCTCTCTCTTTCTCTCTCTCTCTCTCTCTCTCTCTCTCTCTGCCTCTCTTAAATTGCCCTTCACTTTTATGTTCACTCTCTCCCTAATCTTTAATCTCATTGCCAGACTCGCATTCCTATTGTAAACCAATAACACGATTTACATCATCTAATGAAATTATATATTATAGACATCATATTTATTGATAAGTACCTACTTATTTAATTATTTATGTTTCTGGTTCTCGTGTAGTGATATATGTATTCAACTGCGACTTATTTCCTCTGTTCATCAATTGATTGTTTCTATGGTTTCGGTGGGTTTTTCTTTATTATCTATTATACCGTCCCCGCATTTAGTTTACTTATTAAGCAATTCATTTAATTTTTTTGTATTCATTAATTGTTATTTATTTATTCATCTATTTATTCATTTATTTATTTATTTATTTGTTCATATATTCATTTATTTATTTATTTAATTATTCACATATTTATTCATTTATTTATATATGTGTTGTTGTTTTTTTTTCTTTCATTCATTCATTTATTCATTTATTTATCTATATCTGTTTACCCATATATTTATTCATTCCCTTAATTGCTTAATTTTTTAGTCATTTGCTCATTAATTTTCTTGTTTATTCATTATTTGCGATAAGCAGGGTAATTTAATTAATTGGGATGAACGCTTCGTGGGCACTATTTTCCAGTTAAAAATTGTGCGTATGTCCTCATATTGAATCACCCAGTTTGGCGCCTGTAGATTTCATTAGAATTTATTAAAATGTGCTCACCTATCTAGTTAATACGCCCTGATATCCATGTATGCGCATTACATTTCTTTCTAATTTACCTGTTTCAAATCTATTTATTGTCCAAATTCTCTTTCACAATGTTTCTATTATAAACCATCAACCATTCGAATTAAGAATAAATGACAATGAAAATGTACTTTTTATGAAATTAATACAAGTTTTTATAAATTCATTCAACAATCCATATGGACATGATGATGCGGACTTTTCGAAACTATTTATAAATTCTTTATTTGGTTTTCCACCATTTTCTACGCCTTCATCGTTCATCAAATCCTTTGTGTAACGGGAGATAAGCCCCATTCTTCTTCTGCACTTGTCCGACAAACTTGCGAAGATATAGTTCTGCATTATCTCCCCTGCTCTAGTGTTGCACTTTCTGTACGCATCAATTTCACACTGATATCTTCCGACCGAAACACTGGAAAAAAAAAATAAGTAGACATCCTTGTTCTCTTCTAAAATGAATAGACACATAAATAGATAAAATTGATTATTAAACGAATAACTAAATAAATATACATAGAGACATTAGTCTTCTTCTTCTTCTTCCAGCTTATCCCGCATTTTGCAGGGTTGCCAGAATGAATGCAACACATATCCATACATATCCGTTCATTGCATCATCTTCCTCCAGGCCCAGTTCTTTCATATCGTCCTTTACACTATCCATCACATCTAGTCTTCGAGCGTCCCTTTTTCCTCTTTCCCGCTAATTGTATATCTTACATTTTCTTTCCAACGTACTCCTCTCTCGTCTTTTAACATGCCCAAGCCATTTTAATCTATCTTCTCTCATCTTTATCGATACATTCTTCACTTCAGTCAACCTTCGAATCTCTTCATTTCTTATCTTATCTTTTACTTGTCCAGACAAGTGACCATCTCAACATCTTTATTTCTGTCACCTCAACTTCAATATCTTGTTTTTTCTGTCCTAGCTACTGCCTCTAATCCATACAACATTGCTGGTCTTACAACAGGAGTACATTTCCCTTCAACTTTGCCGGAATTCATCTGCCACACATAACTTCAGTTACCTTCCTTCAATGTTTTGTTCCAGCCTGTCTAGATCCTCTTCTTAATCTCCATCTCATTGCCCCCATCTTCTTGTACAGTTGTTCCTAAGTATTTCAATTTATTTGTCTCTGGCACATCCTCTTCTGCAGTCTTTATTGGTGGCCCTGCTGACTGTTGCCCGATGCAAGAATATTCATTACGATTGCAAACAGCAGTGGGCTGAGTGCAGATCCCTGGTGTAGTCCTACTCTCGCATTAAATGGTACAGTTGAGCCAACAGCTGTCCTTACTATCACAGAGACATGAGTATCATATTTAAAATTCGTTTCTGTGATCGACTTACAATTTAAGAGCACAGAGCGACAACTATTTTTTCTGTGATTATTGGTCGTCTTGCTGACGTAGAGCATGTTCCGGAAACTTGAGAAAACTACGTCTCCGCCCACGAGGGACCAATAAATGTTTCCAAGCCGACTTTCATCTCGTATTACTAAAAATTCAATTATTTCTCCAGACCAGTGGAATAGTTGTCTCATTGAAACGCTTGACAAACATGCGCCATTCCAAACAAGGACCGTCACCAACCGCAAGTATGCTCCGTGGTATACGTCGGACGTTAAAGAAGCTAAAACGAAGTGTCGGAGAGCAGAAAGACTGCTGAAAACATCAGGCCTCATGATTCATCGTGAAATATTCAAGAGCGCATTTCGTGCCTGGAAGACAACAATAAAAAAGGCAAAGACCACGTATTTTCTTTCAAAATTTGAAACTTCTAAATCTTGTAAACAATTATTTAACATCTGCAATGATCTACTTGGACGTGAAAGATGCACTTCATTACCATCTACAACCAATCAAAGAGACTTGCCAGACACATTTGTCAACTTTTTTAAAGACAAAATCCATAACATTCGTTCAGAACTAGATCGGCATGAACCATTTATAGATACAAATACATTCTGTGGTACCCCTTTAGACAAGTTCCAACCAGTTTCACCTAGTTTCATAAACGAGTTGATAAAAAAGCCCCCATTAAATCCTGCGACCTTGATCCCCTACCAGCACAGCTTTTGGCCAGCTCCATCGATACATTATTACCATCCATTACATCAATCATAAATACATCCATACTGACTGGCGAAGTTCCATCGTGCTTTAAAAGTGCCTCGTCAAACCACTTCTGAAGAAACCATCACTAGACCACAATATATTAAACAATTATCGTCCTGTATCAAATTTACCTTTTTTGTCAAAACTTTTGGAGAAGGTAGTTCTTACACAATTAACATCTCATCTTAAGAACAACAGTTTGGAACAACCCTTTCAGTCAGCCTACAAACATCAACACAGTACTGAAACGGCGCTTCTTAAAATCTTTAATGACTTGTTATGTAATGCTGATGCTAACAATATCAATGTATTATGCCTTTTAGATCTTTCAGCTGCCTTTGACACCATTGACCATGACATTTTGTTAAGAAGACTAGAAAATACGTTCGGCATAAAAGGAATTGCCCTTAAATGGTTTACATCATATTTACAGGATCGATGGCAGACTGTCGTGGTGAATGGTGTTCAGTCAGAACAAGTTTTACTAAATTTTGGAGTGCCACAAGGCTCTGTTCTTGGCCCTGTCCTTTTTACTGTATATATGCAGCCCCTTTCTAGTGTGATATCCAGATTCAATCTGAGTTATCATTTTTATGCAGATGATACGCAAATATATGATTCAGCACCCCTTAGTAATTTACAGTTCTTAATACAACGAATTACGAGCTGTTTTAATGAGATTAAATCTTGGATGTACCACAATAAGTTAAAATTAAATGATAGTAAAACTGAGATTTTAATGTGTGGAAGACCGAGTATCCTTAAACAGGCAAATAAATCACTAATTACTCTCGGAAATAGCACAATAGAATTTTCAAATAATGCAAAAAACCTTGGCGTCATCATTGATAAAGATCTTTCCATGACAAGCCACGTGAATAACACCATACAATCTATGTACATAGAAATGAAAAAAAATAAGCAAAATTCGTAATTTAATACCGAAGCATATAACAGAACTTTTAATTAATTCCTTGGTTTTATCTAAATTGGACTATTGTAACTCCCTTTGGGCGAATTTAACTAAAGACAAAATTAGCAAACTTCAGGTTGCTCAAAATAACGCAGCCAGGCTCATTGTACGCAATAACAAAAAATACCCGTCAGCAACTCTTCTTCTCCGTGAGTTACATTGGCTTCCTGTTGAAAAAAGAGTTGCCTATAAGATTTGTACTGTTGTCTACAAATCCCTGAGCACGAACAGTCCCTCCTATATTAAAGACCTTCTAAACATATATGTCCCCAATAGAAACTTGAGGTCAAGCAATGACCAATCAATCCTTGTCAAACCTAAGCCATTGCGTAAAATAGGTGAACAGTCTTTTCAATTTTCGGCCCCCCATTTTTGGAACTCTCTCCCGTCACACGTGAGATGCTCGGATTCGTTGACAACGTTCAAATCTCGCTTAAACTTTTATCTTTTTACGTCATAATGTTGCAATATTATTTTCATATTTTGTTGTTGTTAAATTGAATTCGTATCACGTTTCCTTCACACTTGTCTCACTGTAATATGCTTTGTTTTATATCACTGTAAAGCGCTTAGAGCCTGTGACAACGGGGTAAAGCGCTATATAAATGCCATTTATTATTATTATTATTATGTGCGGCCTCTTTCGGAAGCAGAGAAGCTATGGACAAGAGTTACCGGACTCGGTTCATAATGTTTACCTTCTCTACTTTGTTAAGCCAGTGCCAGGTATTCTTCTTCTGCCAGACATCAATGGATCACCGCCTTGTCGTGATGGGGGTGCTTATGTGCATATGGCAGGGGAAAGTTCCGCCGGTCGATCGTCAAGATTCGATCCCGCTCTGATGTGAGGACCCACATCAGTGCTCTAATAGCTTTGGCCATCCCGGGCATACTTTTCAGCATTAGGCTGTTGGCTTGGGATTACTTTTATACCGTGTTGATCCCACTTAATTGATATAATTGATATTGTATTAAATATAGTAACTCATGTTGAATTGTTCTCTTTATTGTAGACGTACAAGTGTCATAATATACAGAAGCAAACAAATTTCATACTTGCATGCCAGACGTTCCAAATCACCAGAGGTGAAGGTCCCTTGATCCTGTAGCTGAATGACCTTTTTGACCCCTTTTTCATATTTCTTGTAGCAAACCGCGAGTTCAGGTGTTACAATCAGGCAGGCTTTTATTTGACGGAGAGCTGGGAGATAAAGCAACAATTATAATATTATGGTTTGGATAATAATATAAGATTGTTGAAGATCTAGATTCGAATTTCATACAAATTTGTCGATGCCGCTGCGCGACCATTCTGGCGCGAATTGAGAACGAGTTCGACATTTCGAACGCAGTTGTTAACTTTTTTCTTACCAACGACAGGAAAATCATCATACTCGTTATGATACAATGAACATTTTCTTATACTGATTTGTTTTGTACATCACAAGATTAGAAGAAAAATCTTTGTTATAGCTCTTAGACTTGTTAAAGCTACTGTTTTGTAAAGCTCGATTTGCTGCATAAAATTATTTTTTTTGTACTTATTGCTTTTGAGTTTGGCTGTAAAAATCATTTTTTTATGTTGGGTAGCCATGGCATTTCTGAAAAATCCAGAAAATTGTTGATAAGGACAGAATTAAAGATGTTCACGTGTTACAATCTTTGACGGAGAGCTGGGAAATAAAGCAACAACTTATTATGGTTTGGATAGTAATAGATGGTTAATTTCCTACGTTTGGGATTTCAAACAATCTCCCTATGCCACTGCGCTACCCTTCGGGTGCGATTTGGGAATGAGTTCAAAATTTCAAAGGCAACTGTTGAAAATGATATTTCTTAGCAAGAGTTATACCGATTGGTTCTCTAAATGAACGATTTAACATTAAAATTATCATTGAGGTCAGGATATCACTACTCGTCAAAATTTACTCTTACGTTATTTAACAAGGATATAAGGGATGCCTGATCCGTTTGTTTGTGTGTTTGTTATGTTTTGTTTTTGTTTTTGTTTTTTGTTTTTTTTTGTTGGGGGGGGGGGGGGGGTATTGTATTATGGTAAAATTAAGTTTTATTCCGTAACGTTTTGTGTGTGTGTGTTGGCAAGTGTGTGTATAAATGTGTGTGTGTGTGTATGTGTGTTTTAATGTGTGATCACCGCTTGTTTACTACGAGTATCTGTAAATTTAAATCATAAAATTCGATGGTCTGCCTATCTTTTTATGTCATTGGAAACTTTAAAATATATTATTATTAGGTATCACAATATGGCCTCATTAGAAGAGTTAAAAAGTGAAGCACTGTGGAGGAACAGGGCATGTGAAACAACGAAAATGTATATATAAATGTGATAAAAATGTGAAATAAATAGCTTTTGACACGCGCATGCACTCTGAGGTTGTTACCAAAGGCAAATGTGTAATTCCACACAAAAGGACAGAGATTTGTAAATATTTCACGATCTGCTACGATGCTGAGTTTCTAATGCCAAGATTAGTCGCGTTGTTTTTATCTTTAACTTCCCTCTTAATGAAATATCTCCCCATTTATTTCAAAAGATTGATTTAAGTGGGTCTTTCTTATCTTCAATCAAAACGAATTTCCTGTGAGCTGTTCGTTGAACAATATGATAAGAGCATAGACAAAGCAACGTGGTGGAGAGATTATGAGTTATCAACAAACAACTTTCTCTTTATTTTTTTCCTGTTTGATTGTGTCGATAAAAACGATATTTTGATTATACGAGTTGACACATTAAAAAACAAGATGTTATCAAACTTTATGAAGTCGAAGGTACAAAGGGCCAAACGCCTTATGTAGAGGTTTAATGCAAATGTTGCTGCCTGGAGCTCTTAGATTTAAATACAAGCAAACAAACAAACAAAAAAATAAAAGATTACAAGAGCTTCAATATGATTCAAAAGGATAAATGATAAGGAAGTTTCGGGTTTCTCCTTTGTCAACAAACAACAAATGAGATACAGTTGTCTATAGTGCCTAATTCGTCGTGTTTTGTTGAAAAACGGGAATGGAACCTTCATAATCACCTTTGACATTTTGAATTCCATAAACCCTCAACATTTTGGTTGACTTTCCGTGAGTACGGAAACACATACGAGTGACGTCACTATTTCTTGGCCCCGTCTGTGACTTTCATTTCGACGAGGGAATATTCACGTTAATTCTTATTTTATTACATCTAAGAATACCAATAGGATTCAAAAGTCTGATGTCACGTCCGCCCAGCGATCAGCAGCTTGGTTCTAAACAAAGAAAATCCGTGCTTTATATTCTTCATGCTGGCTAGAACTTTTTCACATGTCATGTGATCAGAATGTATAAAAGTCAAAACTTGATCAGATTTAAAATGTTTTTCTCCTCTGGATAGACTTTTATGCTCGTCGGAGAAATATTTCATAACGGTGTCCGCCTTTGTTCCGATAGTTTAGAACCAGTTATTAAGTTAGTATGCGTCATTACAAAGGAAGTGACGTCACGACTGTAGAACCTTATTAAGTAAATTAAACTGAACCTCTTACTTTCATAGTAGACTGATTTGTGTTTTGTGAACAATCGTTATTATTTTATAGATTTTAAAACTTTCTGTACACATTTTAATATTTTTTCTTATGACATCATTGCATACAAGAGCGTGGTCATTATATGAAGAAAGGAAGCTGTGCATTACATTGGCTAAAATTACATATGGAGCTCATTAAGGGATCTGATGTGATAATTTCTAATTGTGTTTAAAACAGTGTTCATACACCGGAATCATCATACCATAACTAGGATTTCAGAGCCATTAGTCCCATGGAATCGAACTTCAGTTCTTCTACTGGTAATCGGAAGGTTTGAAGCTTGATCACTTTGGAGGAAGGTCCGGCTTTATTGGGATAGTTATTTTCTTATACTTTTATTTCTTAGGGTCAAGATAGCTCAGGTGGTAGAGCAATTGACTCAAATGCAAAGGGGCTGATATCGTTCCCGGGTGCATCGAGAGATTTGTTTTCTGATTCCACCCCCACCCCCCACCCCTGTCCACCCAGCAGTTATCGGGTAGCTTGGGTCTGTTTCATCTGGCGGGAGTACTTTGTGATACACTAGCGTCCTATCCAAAAGGTAACAGGCAACTGTTATTGTCCATTCACGTTAAAAAAAAACAGGGATACTCTCCGATTCCGCGAGCATAAGGGCTCTGAAGAACTACTTTATTTTCTTTCTGCTTTATCTGGCATTGCATCAATAACAAGATTCCCGATTATGGGAGATACTAATTTACCTTCTAAATCTTTGGTGCAAAGCCCCTTATACGCTGCAAACATGGACTGTGGCTCATACATCAGTTTAGAGAATCGGTCTCCGATCTCCTCCGAGTTTGGCAGGTTGTTGGTGAAACATGTGATGTAGTCTGTGTAACCCCTGGTTGAAATGAGACAAAATTATGGTCCATGATCAAAAATATGTGATGTAGTTTGTGTAACCCCTGGTTGAAATGATACAAAATTATGGTCCATGAACAAAAATATGTGATGTAGTTTGTGTAACCCCTGGTTGAAATGAGACAAAATTATGGTCCATGATCAAAAATATGTGATGTAGTTTGTGTCACTCTTGATTTAAATGAGACAAAATCATGTCCATGATCAAAAATATGTGATGTAGTTTGTGTAACCCCTGGTTGAAATGAGACAAAATTATGGTCCATGATCAAAAATATGTGATGTAGTTTGTGTCACTCTTGATTTAAATGAGACAAAATTATGGTCCATGATCAAAAATATGTGATGTAGTTTGTGTCACTCTTGATTTAAATGAGACAAAATTATAGTCTACTTACAAAAATATGTGATGTATTTTGTGTAAACCCTGATTTAAATGAGACAAAATTATAGTTTATTTAATCCCAAACGGTGCGGCGCTGGCAGCTCTGTTTTGATTGTGACAGTGACTATATCGAAAATTAATTAAGCAATAATATGTAGATGAGAAATAAAACTTGTTTTATGTCTTGTTTAAAAATCCATTGTTTAAAATGAGGGAGTTGTTACAGAAATTGCAGCCCACCCTCGAACCAAATGAAAAAAATTAATAAAGTTCATATTTCTGATCATTTTGACTTTAAATTTAAATAATAACGCCTGGCCTCGTGAACTAAAGCTTTATTAAAGCATTGTACCTGATCGGGACAGGCTAGAAGTAAATTTTTTTTCTGCAAAAGTTACCCAATTTATATATATATATATATATATATATAATATATTATATTATATATTAAATTAAAATATATAGAATGAAGTTGACGTCACCCGGGTCTATGTTATTGTTTTCTTTGCCATCAGCGTTTATGAGTAATTCTCACTAAGCTATAGATAGTTCAAAGATGACGTCACTCAGGTCTTTGTTATTGTTTTTGCCATCCGCGTTTATGAGTAATGCTCACTGAACTGCATTAACCTGACTATAGATAGAATGCGCTTGGCCAAGGAGTTCACAACATTGCCATCCGGAAGTATAACGGACCAACACACAAACTCTGTGTAACCATGAACTTTTATAGTTTCGTTAATACAGTTTAGTGAGAACAACTCACAAACGCGGATGGCAAAAACAATAACAAAGGCCTGAGTGACGTCATCTGCATACTATCTATAAACGTTCATGGATACATACAGGTTATACTTCCGGATGGCAATGTTATGAGCTTCTTAGCCAAGTGCATACTATCTATAAACGTATAGATAGTTCGAAGATGACGTCACTCAGGTCTTTGTTATTGTTTTTGCCATCCGCGTTTATGAGTAATGCTCACTGAACTGTATTAACCCGACTATAAACGTTCATGGATACACATAGTTTTGTGTGTTGGTCCCTTATACTTCCGGATGGCAATGTTACGAGCTTCTTAGCCAAGCGCATACTATCTATAAGGTTACACATAGTTTTGTGAGTTGATACGTTATATCCGGATGGTGGATGTTTTTTGGATAAACGCAATGGATCTTTAGTCTGATTGATAGAATATAGTGAGAATTAATTATTAAGATGGCTGTCCTAAAACAATAATGAAGAGTTGAGTGACGTCGATTTCGTTCCATCTATATTATCAGCAGTGTCAATCTGGTATTAGGCTATATTAGCATGCGCTTGGCTAAGAAACTCACAACATTGCCACACGGAAGTATTACATACGAACACACAAAACTCTGTGTAACCATGAACTTTTAGAGTCTGGATAATAAAGTTAAGTGAGAATTACTCATAAACGTGGATGGCAAAAAATAATAACAAAGATCCGAGTGACGTCAACTTTGTTCTGTCTATAACGGAATAAACTCGATGAAGAAAATTGAGTTTAATACTCAGAATTCAGAGATTTAAGTATCTTGAAGATAAAGATACAAAACATCTACTCGTCATTAATTTTCGTCCACTTTATTATTGATGCTATTCGTTTAAGTAAAACAATTACAGCACCTGCCCGCTAGATAAAAAGTTTCGACCCACAAAAATATGTGTAACCTCCTGAAACTTTTTTTGTCAGATTGTATTGTGATGATAATGATGATGATGATGATGATGATGATGATGATGATGATGATGATGATGATGATGATGATAATAATAATAATCATCATCACAATCATCATCACCATCATCATCACCACCATCATCATCATAATAATAATACAATAGTAATAATAATAATAATAATAATAATAATAATAATAATAATAATAATAATAATAATAATAATAATATCATAATAATTAATATATAATAATAATATCTAAAATTATTTTAGTGATTCACTAATCATCATACCTAGGTCTAAAAAATAACAGAGTCGTTGACGTCAATAGCATTCATCCTTCTATAAAATTATAGTTGGTCTAGTGAACCTACCCAAGTGTGCTATCGTATCAATTATCTGGTCCTCTTGCCGCTTCTTGGCGTGGTTTGTGATGTTGAGCAAACGCCTCTGCTCCAGCATGCATAAGTTGGGGACAGACAAACCGTCAACCGGTAGAGAGCGTTGTAGAACTATTCCTGAAACCAGTAATAATTTATGAAATATGACATTTTATTTTTTTTAAATGAGCTTTTATATAGCGCAATATCCACTAAATGTGCTCAAAGCGCTTTACAAGGGGTCCCTGGTCAACAGCAACATTAACATGGTAGGAAGGGACATAACGCCTATTAGGCGATATTACAATTTTTTGGACAAAGACAACGCTGTTAACGGCCAGGTACTCATTTTACACCTGAGTATGGTGAGAGAATGTGAGTAAAGAGTCTTTTCCAAGGACTCAACTATGCACCGACCCAGGACCGTCCGATCCGAAAGCGAGTGTCATACCACTAGACTATATAGCCGCACATTGTATCCGACTAGAAAATCTGACAAAAGTGATTTATAATATAGATAGAATGAAGTTGACGTCACTTTGGCTTTGTTACTGTTTTTTGCCATCTGCGTTTATGAGTAATTCTTTCTAAACTGTGTAGATAGAACGCAGTTAGCCAAGCGCATACTATCTATAAACCAGACTATTAACCTTCAAGTTATACATAGTTTTGTGTGTTGGTCCGTCATACTTCCGGATGGAAATGTTGTGGGTTTCTTAGCCAAGCGTATACTATACCTTTTTAGTTTACATTTAAACTCACAGCATAGTGTGGGAATATCTCACAAAAATCAACAATTATCAATTTGTTGATATGCCAGATATGTTTGATGATTTTTTATCTACAAAACGAAACTACAGATGCTATACATTTGACTAAAAAAAACTCATAACATTGCCATCCGGAAATATAACGTACCAACACACAAAACTATACCTATTATAATCTGGTTAATACAGTTTAATGAGAATTACTCATAAACATGGATGGCAAAAAACAATAACAAAGACCTGAGTGACGTCATCTTCATTCCATCTATAAATTGATGATAATATCATTCAAACGACTATTGATGCGTTTAGGTCAAATATCACAACATCTGCCAGTCGGGTATAGATAGTTCGAAGATGACGTCACTCAGGTCTTTGTTATTGTTTTTTGCCATCCGCGTTTATGAGTAATGCTCACTGAACTGTATTAACCCGACTATAAACGTTCATGGATACACACAGTTTTGTGTGTTGGTCCGTTATACTTCCGGATGGCAATGTTATGAGCTTCTTAGCCAAGCGCATACTATCTATAACGTACCAACACACACAATATTTGTAACTTTGAAAGTTTATAGTCTGATTGATATAATTTAGTCAGAAGTAATCACCAAATTGGCTGTCTATTACCAATAACAAAGAGATGAGTGACGTCAATTTCGTTCCTTCCATAAAGGTTTTGCTCTTTCCATGGCAAAAATGTAAGGCGTACTTGACACGCTCTAGAATATCTGGCAATATTATATTTGTTAATAAAAGTCGGCAAAGAGGTGTTACCAAAACTGGTCTATCCGTGTTATGACGCTGTGGTTATCACTGATAGGTCCCGGTTTGAGGCCCGATTTGATCGCTGCAAAGTTGAGTCCTTGGGTGTAATATGAAAACCGGGCGGATAATAACTGTTGTCTGTCGAAAAAAAACTTGCATGTGTCTTTTTTGTCCTACATGTTTAGTGTTGCTGTTGGTTTGGCACCCCCAGTAAAGGGCTTTGGGTAAATTTGGTGAATATTGCGCAGAATGAAAGCTCGGTCTTTTTTATTTTTTGTTTGTTATTTATTTTTATTTGTTTGTTGTTGTTGTTTATTTTTTGTTTTGTTTTTGTTTGTTTGTTGTTTTTGTTTTTTTTTTTTTTTGGGGGGGGAGTGTTTTCTTTTGTTTTTGTTTTTTGTTGGGTTTTACGGGGGGCGAGGGGGGGGGGTATTGGGGGAGGGGTGGGGAGGGATTGGGTTATTTTATCATATCATATCATGTAAAGGATTATTTAAATCAAGTGACCTTCGCTAACTCTGTGTATTTAAATTTAATCATAAATATATCGGGTACTGATTATTTATTTATCAAGCATTATTTCGAATCGGTCTACAGCAGATTTTTTTTTTCATACTTGATACTGTTCCAAAGTTTTACAGATTTCCACTTATGCTAGTTTTGTGTCTTTAAATAAGGATATTTTATTTCATATTTTTGTGTGTTTTTAAACGAAAAAAGACTATCTAGAATGCCACATGACCATTAATATTTAAAGGATGCGGTCGATGGATTACTATTTTCATGCATGTGATATAGCTTAGTCTATTTTAGATGATTGAGAATATTGTGGGACTGTCGCCTAAAGCTCGCGCCATAGTGAATAGCTTGACCTAATGGCAACGCCGCGGTCTTTTCTATATTATTAAATACATAAAAATGCACCTCTACCTAGTGCATTTCTACGGCTTCACTTATCCAATTTTCCATTTTTTTCTCCAGCGGGCAAAATTGAACAAATTTCCATTTTATACTGCATGTCGTCCATTGAGCACCTTTTTTGGGCTAGCATTCTTACTATATCCGTCACTGCATCTTTTTTTCTAACCAAATCGTTCACTTATTCAGTCTCGAGTCAAGTCAAGTCAAAAAGCTCTCAAGTCAAACATAGGAGAATATTCTAACAACAATACGTTAAAGCATACCTGCTCTTTTAGATTTTCAACGTTTTGTGCGACATGAGAAGATATGGGCAAGCATACATATTGATACCTGGACATTTTTACTTCGTTGTACTCGTTAAAACATACTGTTTCTTATTGTATAGTTTTTATCAATTCTTAAGAAAGGACTACTGTATAATTCTGTATTTTATCATAGAAACTGTAAGTTTTAAAAGATTTTTACACAGTCACTTAATGGCCGCCGCACTCTTACGAACATTGTTCACCTTATTTTTAGCCGTGATTTACCACCATCATTATTTTAATAATTGTGAACACTTTTATTCAACATCTGGGGTCTGATTCATGGAGCGGGACTACGACGATAGTCCTAGACTAAATCCGTTGTCTCAGACTAAAAGGCGTTCATGAAGCCGGACTACGCGAAGTCTTAGACAAAACGAGGGACTAAACGGGTGAAATTTACACCCGCGATTTAGCAGGTGTAAATATCGTAGTCTGAGACTAAATTTCAAAATCATAATATGTCCTCTACGCTGGGGGAAGTAATTGTACAGCGATTAGAACAAGAATACCCGACAGTTTTTGATTTTATATTTATTTTTATTTATTTATTTATTTATTTATTTATTTATTTATTTATTTATTGGTTTTGTTTATTTTCTTTTCTTTACTTTTCTCGAAGATTCGACAATCGCACATACACTCCTCATCTTGCCCATTCAAAACACTCTGCAGGGACTCCCCCCCCCCCCCCCCCCCCCCACACACAGTTCATAGTGACTTCTTCCTCCCCTCCTCCTCCCCCTCCTCCTCACTACACTACACATCCTCACTACTCTAACTTTTACTTACTCATACCCTCCTACTACTACACTACTACTACACTACTACTACTACTACTACTACTACTACTACTACTTTCACTACTACACTTCACAACAACAACAACAACTAACTACACTACTACTACTACTACTACTGCTACTACTACTACTACTACTACTACCTACTACTACTACTACTAACTACTTCTAACTACTACTACATACTACTACTACTACTTAACTACTACATACTACTACTACTCATACTACTACTACTATATACTACTATTACTACTACTACTACTACCATTACTACTACTACTACTACTACTACTAACTAAACTACTATACTACTACTCTATCTACTACTATATACTACTAACTACTACTACTACTATACTACTACTACTACTACTACTACTACTACTACTACTACTAATACTACTATTACTACTACAACTTCTACGACTACTATTACATTTCTTTTATGTCTTTTATCGTCCATTATTTTCTAGAAATTTCACGTCTCTCACTGGCCTTATCATTTCTATCACACCGCGCTAACGATTCGTTCACACTCCAACCATCGTTGAGTACAGACGATGCAATTTATACTGCATTTCATCTTATTTGTTTTCAACGTTTATTTGTTTATTGTTGTGCCGACGAAGGGTTTGTACCCGAAACGCCCATTGTCTGTATTGTTTCCACCGATTCCTCAACATCATCACTCTTTCGTTAGTATTTTCGGGACCCCATGCTTCAGGCAGCGCCCACCGCTCTCTACTTAGAACAATGCTACACCGTGGATAAGAATCATTTAAGTGCCATCGTTATTTATATTTACTAAAAACATTACACACACACACACACACACACACACACACACACACACAAACACACACACACACATTCTCAAACAATTTTGACACCCCTAAACTTGTCTCATTATTTTTATTTGTGGGGAAAAAACAACAACAAAACAAAAAAAAAAAAAAAACGATCAAAACAAACACGAAGAAGAAATAGATATGATTTCTGTGCCACTTCGTATGACGCATGCGCAGCTGGAAAAGTAACACATTTCTATGACGTGTTGTGGTACGTTTCCGAGGAATCCCCAGTTAAAAATAGATTGACCTCTGTAGTCTGAGACTTCGGCAAGCGTAGTCAGAGACTTGATAGTCAGGGACGAAGTCTGACTCCATGAATAGCTTACATTCCGTAGTCTCTGACTTCCCAAAGTCTTAGACTACAAAGTCTCAGACTTTGCTATAGTCTGAGACTACCATAGTCCCGCTCCATGTATCAGACCCCTGATTTTTACAACAGGCCTCGAGGCGGTAAACGTAAACAACGTCACATTCCAGCTGTGATTTTTAACTCAAGTGATCCGATTTTTTACAATAATATTAATAAGAACAGGCTTCGGGGAGGCAAACGGAAACAACATAACATCTCAATGGTAACAACTCGTCGTCCACCCCGCCCCCACACAAACCCCCGTCCACCACCAACACTTGTAACTGTACCAACCACAAACAGTTTCACAAACGACAACAATACCATTGTTATTGGTCTTCTGAATGCACAGTCCTGCCGTAACAAAACCGAAGAATTAAACGATTTATTAACGGAGAAGAACTTCGATATTCTATTTATAGTAGAGACATGGCTCTCACAGTCTGGAGACGACCCAGTTGAAAAAGCTATGACACCCCCTGGGTACCAATTTAGATCGTATCCAAGGAAAGATCAGCGAGGGGGTGGCATTGGCGTATTTTATAAAACAAAATTATGTAAACATGTGGAAATCATCGAAATGCGCTGCAAAACATTGGAGGCCATTGATCTTAGATTATCCCTCCAGAATACAAGATACAACTTCAACTGCATCTACCGACCGCCAGCAAACAAGAAAAACAAAATAAAATTACCTGATGTTAGGAAGGAAATCAACGAGATGCTAACTTTGCAACACACGCGTCCTGGCCATTCAATTATACTTGGCGACTTTAATTTTCACTTCGACAACGTCACAGACACCGCCAAATTGCACGAGTCATTATCAGAGAACAACATGTGCCAGATCGTAACAACGCCAACCCACTCTGCTGGTCATATTTTAGATTGGGTAATTGAAGAAAATTCAGAGTTCCAAAAAACCAACGCCACCGTCGATTATTTCCCCTTTTCGGACCACTCCCTCATTTCTTTCAATCTTGACGTTTCAAAACCATGCCAAGAAACCACCACCACATCAACCAGAAACATTAAAGGCATTAATTTGGACAATTTCAGAGGCGATTTAGAAACAAAACTTACTAAAAATTCAATGATCTCTCCAGACCAGTGGAATAGTTGTCTCATTGAAACGCTTGACAAACGTGCGCCATTCCAAACAAGGACCGTCACCAACCGCAAGTATGCTCCGTGGTATACGTCGGACGTTAAAGAAGCTAAAACGAAGTGTCGGAGAGCAGAAAGACTGCTGAAAACATCAGGGGCCTTACGATTCATCGTGAAATATTCAAGAGCGCATTTCGTGCCTGGAAGACAACAATAAAAAAGGCAAAGACCACGTATTTTCTTTCAAAATTTGAAACTTCTAAATCTTGTAAACAATTATTTAACATCTGCAATGATCTACTTGGACGTGAAAGATGCACTTCATTACCATCTACAACCAATCAAAGAGACTTGCCAAACACATTTGTCAACTTTTTTAAAGACAAAATCCATAACATTCGTTCAGAACTAGATCGGCATGAACCATTTATAGATACAAATACATTCTGTGGTACCCCTTTGGACAAGTTCCAACCAGTTTCACCTAGTTTCATAAACGAGTTGATAAAAAAAGCCCCCATTAAATCCTGCGACCTTGATCCCCTACCAGCACAGCTTTTGGCCAGCTCCATCGATACATTATTACCATCCATTACATCAATCATAAATACATCCATACTGACTGGCGAAGTTCCATCGTGCTTTAAAAGTGCCCTCGTCAAACCACTTCTGAAGAAACCATCACTGGACCACAATATATTAAACAATTATCGTCCTGTATCAAATTTACCTTTTTTGTCAAAACTTTTGGAGAAGGTAGTTCTTACACAATTAACATCTCATCTTAAGAACAACAGTTTGGAACAACCCTTTCAGTCAGCCTACAAACATCAACACAGTACTGAAACGGCGCTTCTTAAAATCTTTAATGACTTGTTATGTAATGCTGATGCTAACAATATCAATGTATTATGCCTTTTAGATCTTTCAGCTGCCTTTGACACCATTGACCATGACATTTTGTTAAGAAGACTAGAAAATACGTTCGGCATAAAAGGAATTGCCCTTAAATGGTTTACATCATATTTACAGGATCGATGGCAGACTGTCGTGGTGAATGGTGTTCAGTCAGAACAAGTTTTACTAAATTTTGGAGTGCCACAAGGCTCTGTTCTTGGCCCTGACCTTTTTACTGTATATATGCAGCCCCTTTCTAGAGTGATATCCAGATTCAATCTGAGTTATCATTTTTATGCAGATGATACGCAAATATATGATTCAGCACCCCTTAGTAATTTACAGTTCTTAATACAACGAATTACGAGCTGCTTTAATGAGATTAAATCTTGGATGTACCACAATAAGTTAAAATTAAATGATAGTAAAACTGAGATTTTAATGTGTGGAAGACCGAGTATCCTTAAACAGGCAAATAAATCACCAATTACTCTCGGAAATAGCACAATAGAATTTTCAAATAAAGCAAAAAACCTTGGCGTCATCATTGATAAAGATCTTTCCATGACAAGCCGCGTGAATAACACCATACAATCTATGTACATAGAAATGAAAAAAAATAAGCAAAATTCGTAATTTAATACCGAAGCATATAACAGAACTTTTAATTAATTCCCTGGTTTTATCTAAATTGGACTATTGTAACTCCCTTTGGGCGAATTTAGCTAAAGACAAAATTAGCAAACTTCAGGTTGCTCAAAATAACGCAGCCAGGCTCATTGTACGCAATAACAAAAAATACCCGTCAGCAACTCTTCTTCTCCGTGAGTTACATTGGCTTCCTGTTGAAAAAAGAGGTGCCTATAAGATTTGTACTGTTGTCTACAAATCCCTGAGCACGAACAGTCCCTCCTATATGAGAGACCTTCTAAAGATATATGTCCCCAATAGAAACTTGAGGTCAAGCAATGACCAATCAATCCTTGTCAAACCTAAGCCATTGCGTAAAATAGGTGAACAGTCTTTTCAATTTTCGGCCCCCCATTTTTGGAACTCTCTCCCGTCACACGTGAGATGCTCGGATTCGTTGACAACGTTCAAATCTCGCTTAAAGTTTTATCTTTTTACGTCATAATGTTGCAATATTATTTTCATATTTTGTTGTTGTTAAATTGAATTCGTATCACGTTTCCTTCACACTTGTCTCACTGTAATATGTTTTGTTTTATATCACTGTAAAGCGCTTAGAGCCTGTGACAACGGGGTAAAGCGCCATATAAATGCATCTATTATTATTATTATTATTATTATTATATTATTATATTATTATTATTATTATTATTATTATTATTATTATTATTATTATTATTATTATTATTATTATTATTATTATTATGAGAAGATATGGGCAAGCGCCAAAAACCATTTACTCGTGATATAACTTGTCCGCGTTTTGGAGAGATCTCTTCAATCATTTTATCTAAACCTTTCTAAGTGATGGTGTGCTCATATTAATTATTATCATTATTCCTCTCTACCATCTCCCTAAATAGTTACGTGTATGATATAATGTTTACAATAATAATTTGTGACGTCAGATTATCAAACGTTAAATTATAATTATATTTTGTAAAAAGAAGTATCATTTAAATAGTTTTAATGTCCTTTAATCAGAGATGATGACGAAATCGGAATCGATTGTGGGGTAGAAAAGATTTCTTACATTCTTGCGTTTTTGGAATTCAAACTTTGTTCCCAAAGCTCACTCGCAAGCTCCTGCAGCTGTAGGGAACACGTCCGAAATTCCAAAAAGCAGGAGTGTAAGAATCGCATATTTTATAATTATTGTATAATGCTGATCCAAGTGTTCACTTTTTCTATTCTACATAATTTGTCGAAATTAAATATATTTCAAATCAGTTTAATTTAGCTTTAAAATATTTTTAATTATAAAAGCTGTTCTCCTAATTTAATTCTATACATAGATCTATGGGTATAACAAGGATTGCGTCGATTTTAGAACAACTTATTTACGTGTTTTTCTTTTGTGTATACAAGAATAATAATATTATGTAATCGAAGATTCAGTTTAATCTATCACAACAGGATTAATTATGAGATTAGAAATATGATTCACAAAGTGACAGAAATTGTTATTCAGAAAATAATTATTAAAGCAGAAATTAATGCCAAATGTCAAACTCACCCATCAAAGATGCAATCCAAATACAATATACACATTTGGAGTCCATGAATATCTTATGAAACATTACTTGTAACATTTTGAATTATTATTGCAACCATTAACCCCGTTAATTGAGTTTGTTTGGGGTTCTATTTAACAACATCAACAAATTCAAAACGAACATTCGTCAAAGCACGGTTTTTGATAAAACATAGGCTAAAGTCATCAAATATAACCAACTGCTTAACGATCTCTTAAAATTCGGTCTCGGAGGGAATAAAAAAAATGGCTCGTGTTATAAGTTTGGTAACGTCAAACACACAAACAATTCTGCACCACACAGAAAACGAGACACAAGAATGACACAAGTGTTATAGAGCAATCATCTCGTTATTCATTCTTATCTCTCAATGAATCGTTTCCCTAATCAGAAACGGGTAGTTATGATAACTGGATTCAAAACAGATGAAAGGAAGTGAACAACCCCGAGATAAGACAACCTCATGTCATCCAAAGCGTTACAGGATAAGATTAAAAACCTCGAATCCAACACGGTAAGTCAATAATGATATTGACTTAATATGCAGTATCCGTCTTTATGAAGTTGCCAATATGTAAGGTTAATAAATAGCTAATGTATGAATGCTGATAGCACGATAACATCTAATGAGCATCAAAAGATATTAACCCTTTTATTGGCGGGGCTCGATTTTACTCTATCTGGCATTGTAATTAAGTATGAGTGGAGCGGTTGCCAAAAAGTGAATGTAAAGTTAAAACGATCAGATATGGGTCTATGCATTTTACACTATAATAATAGGATAAAGGCGTAAAGTGTGTTTTAATACTTATGCGAGTAGACACCTTTGTTGGCGGTGTTACTTTTTGGTGGAATGAGAAATCACTTTTTGAGAATTATAAATAATATTTTAAATAGTTATAGATAGTGCTCTTTCTTTATTCAAGCTTACACAAAAAAAACGTCTTCCCTTCATGATTTAAAATAAATTTACTTAGGTAAAAAAAAATGATTGTGTGAAACTTTTAAAACAGCATGTTAAAAGTAAGAAGTACTGACGGACTGACCCACATACTCTGTTCATTAAAGCTCATAAACTGAATCAAAATTCCATTTTTTAAAACTATAAATTCAATTTCCAGCATCAGCATCACTCTGAAATGATTTCGTGTTGAGGCGATAGGTCACATATCATTACCGATTTTATCAAGAAAGAAGAAACAGGGATGATGATAAACGAAACTAGAGTTAAGTTGCTTTATGCTTCTTGGATACATGTAACAATTAGATTTGCAGCTATAGGTAGTTTGCGATTGGCTAAGAAACTCACAACATTACCATCCGGAAAAACAACGAAGCAACACACAAAACTATGTGTAATCTTGAACGTTTATAGTCTGGTTTATACTGTTTCGCGAGAATTACTCATAAACGCAAATGGCAAAAAACAATAACAAAGGCCTGAGTGAGGTCAACTTTATTCTATCTATATAAAGATAATTGATAAGTAAAACAAAAATCCGTCTTGCCGTTACCGGATTAAAACCTCCAGAATAAATCGTCGGAGATATGCGCATGGCCATGGTTTAAAATCATGATTTATAATCTCAATCCTGCATTAGCTGAGTAGCTGAAACGCGAAGGGGGCGGAAATTCCTTTATGTGATTTTATTTATATTCGTGTTTACAAAATATTTACATTACGCAGGAGAACCCCGTTATTCAGATTGTTTGAAATCTTGTTGTATGGGTCGTGTGATGTGTGAGAGGCTTTTGTAAGATTTGAGTTATATTTTGTCTCTTGTGTAAGATAAACAGACATTTGTTTCTTGGCGCCGTGGTTGAGGGTCTGGGCGACCAAATACATTTTTTTAAAACTCTCGTGATGAGCGGTGATGGGGGTAGGGGGCTTTGGCAAACATAACAAAATTAAAACGGTAGATTGCTTTTTAAATGTATTAATTATTGGATCATTTCTTTTTTTTTTATTTGGCAACACATTAGACGTCTATATCATAAGAGATTTAAGAAACGTTGCGTGATGTAACAAATCGGTGGGTGGAATTCTCCTTAAGGGGCGGTTTGGGTCTAATTATTAGGAAAATCCTTCAAAAATTTGATTTTGAGATTTTGGTGGAAAATGATATTTTATTATCTTAGAAATAATATAATTGAAGTCCAAATTCTTAAAGTAGACTATAAAGGCACGAAATACACAGTCGAAAATGGTACAGGTAGTAAGAAATGTGTGAAAAACGGGAAGCCATTTTGCTATTTTCTCAATATGTCATTTTTCTAAGGGTATGGGAAACTGTGTCAAACGTCACTCAGAATCTATTCAATGGAATTGTCTGAAAATTTCCACAGTTATCACAGAGATAATGTATTATGTCACCATAGAGAGATTTTTTTGATAAGATTTGTGAATTTTAAATTACAATCCTAAATCTGAATTTTTTACATCAATTTTGTCATAACATTTTGATTCTCAACTTTGTAATGCTCTAATACAAATTCCATAAGCTAAAGCCGTAAAATCTCTCTATGGTGACACACTATGGTACAATGTTGACAAGAGGGAAGAATATGGAGGTCATTCCTTCATTAGTTTTTGTGGAACGTTTGCCACAAGATTGTTATATTTTTTGATGTCAGACCCCCAAATTAGATCGCAAAATGGGTATCAACACAGATAATTAAAATTTTTCACCATAAATGTTGTTTTTTAACCTATATTGATGATACAGAATGATTAAAACCGCCCAATATAGGTTATTAAATTTTTTTTAGAAAAGACCCAAACCGCCCCTTAAGAGGGACGGAAATCCACGACGCAGGTTTCTCTTGAGGCGCATTCTCGAGTCCTGACATTGAGGCTGCCTTGAGCGGAGCCTGGAGGCCGCCTTCTAAAAAGTGTCCAATCAACCTTTAACACAGGCAAACTCTATTCATTTAGTATGGCATCACCTAGTAGTGAAAATGTTGCTGTATCAAGCTTGGTGATTTTCATTATGTATTTTTAAAAAAGAAGTAGGCACAGACACACGCACACACACACACAATCACACACACAGAGAGAGAGAGAGAGAGAGAGAGAGAGAGAGTGTGTGTGCATGTGTGTCTGTGTGTGTCTGGGGTTTAGGAAAGGGAAGGGGGGTTTAAACCAATCAAATAATAACGAGATTATAGGTATTTGATATTTTTTTCGAATGAGAATCCGACCCTGATTACGAATCTGAAGTTTAATTTCAATTATATTAACTTTTATATACCCGAATATTTCTCTTCCAGTACCTTGGCTTCAAGGCTTGGTATAATATACTGTCTACGATAGAATTCAAGAGGTGGCCTTGAGGTTTGGAATCTTGGCCTGAACAGGTCAAATGAGGACGCGTTCAGGCCATGGAATGGCTGGGCCTCAAGGAAAACCTGTTCGTGGATGGCATTAGAGAGAGGGAACAACTAATCGTTTGTTTATGATTGAATAACAGACTATTCATGTTTTGATTAGTTCTAAATGATAACTGCCCCCAGCAAGGATACACATGATTGCATTATCTTATCACACCAATGCGAACATCGTGTTTATTGTTGTCGTTACACACATTTTACAGCATTTATTATATGTAATTTTTCTCTTTAAGGTTCTAGCTTTACTATTCGAAAAAGATTATTTTTTTAGCTTTTATATAGCGCAATATCCACTAAAAGTACTCAAAGCGCTTTACAAAGGGTCCCTGGCCAACAGAAACACTTAACATGTAGGACGGGACATGACGCCTGATAGGCGATATTACATTTTTTTTTCCGGACAGAGACAATGTTGTTAACGGCCATGTACTCATTTTACACCTGAGTACGGTGAGAGAATGTGAGTAAAGAGCCTTTTCCAAGGACTCAACTATGCGCCGAGCAAGGCTCGAACCCAGGACATTCCGATCCGAAAGCGAGTGTCATACCACAAGACCACATAGTCGCACGAAATAGATTATTTTAACACTAGATACTCGAGCTGGTCTTTAAATGTGTTTATTGTGCTGATATTAGTTTTTAAATATAATGCTTATTTTTTAACCATTTGATTTTCCTTCTCTTGGTTGGAGATTCTGTTGCGGTGTCATTTTTGGACTTAGGGGTTTCTTACTCTCTACGAAGATAATAATATATTGCCTTTGGAGTTAGCTCTGATTTCGGTTGGACCCTTCCCGTTTACCTTCTTTTTTTCTGTTTGTTATGTAGATCATAGTCTTTGAAGGTTTTAGTATTCTTCTTTTTAACTATCTCTCTAATGACCTAAAAGTGTTGCAAGTGCCGTAAATCCATTAAACCAGAAATAAACAACGCCAAACATGTTTTTGCTTTTAAAGCTGGGAAGAGAATAATATTGTCTTATACGGAAATAATTTATAAATTATGTGCAATTATGTGACCAGTATAATGTCGGAGTGATTTTCAATCTGATTTCATTGTCAAAATATGATACTCGGGTTTGGTTTTATATAAATTTTAGATTTTAGAATAAATGGAATTTCTCAGAATGGATAATTTGAAATTTCGCATTTCACATAATTGCAACATAAAATGTGCGGCTATGTGGTCTAGTTGTATGACACACGCCTTCGGATCGGAAGGTCCAGGTTTCGAATCCCGCTCTGAGCGGCGCATAGTTGAGTCCTTGGAAAAGGCTCTTTATCACATTCTCTCGCCGTACTCAGGTGTAAAATGGGTACTTGGCCGTGAACAGTGTTGTTATTGTCGGAGAAAAATTGCAATATCCCGCCTAACAGGCGTCCTACATGCAAAATTATGCGGTTGACTGGGGACTAATTGTAAAGCGCCTTGAGTGTGTTTGGTGGATATTGCACTATATAAAAGCTCAAGTTTGTTATTTTCACTTTTAGTAATCTCGTTCACCAATCATGGTTTAGTGTGCAACCATAAGTGTAATATAATTTAAGTCTAACTGATCGAACGTGCTATATTATACTACTCTCTTCCCTCGAAACAGAAGTGAATCTCAACCAATCACATAAAAAAGCCGAAACATTGAATATGCAAACTACCAGAAACGAATCGTGTTAGAAATCTAGACGGTCCCGGCTTGGATTGTGTAAATGTTGCTGCTTCCATACAAAGGAGGATACTATTCCATCCTGTCTCATCATTGTTTTGTTTATTCGCCTTAATAACTCCATTATCACATCTCTCATTTGTCTGTACTGTTTCATTCATCGTGTTTGTTGATAAAGGGAAAACACGAAACGTCCACATTATCTGTTTTCGTTTATTAAATTGAAGCTTACATTCGATTTTTCATTGTTATTTGTTTCCCTGCTTGGATTGTGAATCAAAAACAAATCATTCATAAACTTAGATATGAGTATTCTTGTCATCAACTTATTGTTTGTTTATGATTGGAAAACTGACTATTCATGTTTGGGGGGGGGAGTGTTTGTTTTGGTTTGGTTTGGTTTGTTTTGGGAATTTTTGTTTGAGTTTCTTGGCGTTTTGTTTTCTTGTTGGTTGCTCTTTTGGGGTTTTTTTTGGTTTGTTTTGTTTTGTAGTGTCTTATATTTGATAGGAGGTTTTTGGGCAATCTGAGAGTCATTTTAATCGAACCATGAATGAAGTAAAAAATTTCTTGGCCAAAAATGATATAAAGTTATTTTTCAATATATATATAATATAAATACAAAGCGAGTAATAAATGTTTTAAAGTTCCTTCATTCGTCCCCAATGGGATTTCCTAGGATTTCCAAGGTATTACTAGATTAAAACTGGAGTAAACCGAAGTGCAGCTCCTCAATGGAAGCTGGAGCAATGGGGATTTGCTAAAGGCTGAGAGTCGAACTCATCACCTTCTGGGTACGAAGAAAGACCATACAGCTGTGCCACGATGCTGATGGCTAGATATAAACTCATCCATGGGAAAAAATGTCTTCAAATTTGGGTTATATAAATACACAATATAAAATGCGCACATATGTATCAACAGAAGACACACCCAGTAAATAGAGTATATAATATTGCCACTAGTTTATAAACAAACGTTGGGGGGTTTATTTAGGTTTCAGCGAATCTTATGAGAATGCTGTGCTAGGAAACGTCTATGAGAAGTCATTAATTTTTGCAGTCCGTATGAATTATTCTGTCAAATAAGAAAACCGTATGGTTCCAAGCAGCGGCAGACAATTCTCTTTTTTAACCCTCTCCTTACCAACTAAACATTATTCTTATTCAAATTTCTTTTGTACATCATAAAATTTAAACAAAATGAACAGTGTGTTGTAGAGCACGTTTTGCTAAAGAAACTGAATGTCTCTGCCTCGCAAGAATTTTACTGCTATTATGTCTGAGCGATAAAAAAAATCTATTTGTGTGTTAGTTGTGTGTGAAGTTTTGGGGAAAATCCTGAACATGGCTGGTAAGGAGAGAGTTAAGAAATAACCCACAAATTTGAAAACATAGTCACCCACGTCGCCTAGGTTAAGGGAATGAATTTAAATCTATGACTCAACGCCTCGAATCGGTAATGTATTGAAATGTTTCGGTGACTGAAGTAAAACCAGAAATGTGAGAAATTTCCATTTTTTGTTCTTATATTTTATTATGCAGTAAGAATATATACAGTTAGGGAACAAACAAAAATAGATAAAAGTGTCACTCTTAGCTATAAATTAACTTTCGTAGTGTGGGATTGGGCAAAATATCACATTTAAAAGAAAAACAAGAATCTGGGCGGTTATGTAGCATATTTCCACAGATTAACCTGTACATATTTGCAGATCTGATAGCCGAGCGCAATTATGATAAATAATAATAATAATAATAATAATAATAATAATAATAATAATAATAATAATAATAATAATAATAATATAATAATAATAATAATAATAACACTAATAATACTAATAATATAATAATAATAATAAATAACAATAATAGTAATAATAATAATAATAATAATAATAATAAAAATAATAATAATAATAATAATAATAATAATAATAATGAAAATAATAAATAATAATAATAATAATAATAAATAATAATAATAATAATAATAATAATAATAATAATAATGATAATAATAATAATGATAATAATAATAGTAATAATAACAATAATAATAATATATTATTATTATAATGATAATAATAATAATAATAATAATATAATAATAATAATAATAATAATAATTAATAATAATAATAATAATATATAATATAAAATAAATAAATAATAACAATAACACAACAATAATAATAATAATAATAATAATAGTAATAATAACAATAATAAATAATAATTATTATTATTATTATTATTATTATTATTATTATTATTTATTTATTATTTATTTATTTATTTATATTATTATTTTTATTAGTATTATCATAATAATAATAATAATATATAATAATAATAATAATAATAATGACATCATGATGATGATGATGATGATGATGATGATGATGATGATGATGATGATGATGATGATACACTTTAATAATAATAATAATAATAATAATAATAATAATAAATAATAATAATAATATAATAATAATAATAATAATAATAATAATAATAATAATAATAATAATAAAAATAAAATTAATATAATAATAATAAAAATAATAATAATAATAATAATGATAATGATCATAATAATAATAATATATGATTTTAATATAGCGCTTTACCCCGTATCTAAACCAACTAAAAGCGCTTATCAGTAGCGTAACAACTTTAACTTAAACATACAACTAAAAAATGCAGTATTAAATAAAGCAATATAATTTTACAGTGTTAAATAATTTTTAAAAACCGCTTAAGATGTTTTTAAAGAAATATGCATCATTACTGTATCTAAGGAGTGCCGAATATTTAAACGCATGCTCGCCAATTTTGCAAGTCAATTTTGGACACAAGAATGTAATTATCCGACTTTGATCTCAGATTTCTGGCTGGGACGTAGAATGTCATTCATGTATCCAGGACAATCAGAGTGCAGTGATTTAAAAATAAATGAACAGATCCTGTATTTTATTTCAACGGGAATCTAGTGGAGATCTCTAAGCAAACCCGATGCAGATTGATTTCTCCCCTCTCTATAAATAAGACTGGCAACATCGTTCTGGGCTACCTGAAGGAATTTTGTCTTTATTTATGGAAGAGAGGAGATAATTACAATAATTTATTTAGCTTTGACAAAATTTGTGAGTTAATTAACAAGATCGAGATGTCTCTTATCATTTCCACGTGCATAAACGATATGATTTATTGGCTAGTAAAAGGCAAATCTGAACAATAAATACACGCAAATGTCGAACAACCTTAGCAGTTTCAATTACATCATTTCCTTAAACGATTGATTTACACTCTACTACAATTGCTGGTCTAGCAACAAAGATTATTTCAGTTCTACTATCGTTAAGTTTTAGTCAGTTCAATTTAACAAAGCAAGATTGGAAACGTTCAATTAAAAGATGTAAATTGTCATAGGTTGTTGACATAAAGATATGATTATCGTGTGCATAAGTTTGATAATGTAGGCACTTGCAAGAAGTAGCTCTCGCGAGTTGAAAACAGGCGAGGATTTCTGTTTCCGTTTTTGAGGGGAAAAAATTTAGGAGTGATTTTAAAATGCTCATTCTTCTTTCTCAGTGGAATGAAATGGCATGTATTATATATCATTGGAAAGGGCATAAAAGTCTGCATACAATGATGCTAATATTATTATCTTCCTATATCATGATTTTGAGAAATCTTTGCGTAAAGAGAGTATATGTGTTTAAGCGCTTATAACTTTTAAACCAGAGATGGTCCTTCTTAATAAAAAAAAAAGTCCTTTTGAGATACATATTAAAGTAGCTTCTCTAAAAATTTCAGAGCAAAATATGTTTGCATTCAAAAGTTAGAGCTCCCCAAATACCAGTAATTGGCCTCGATTGTTTACCGAAGCTGCCATTTTCTTATACTGATTCACTTCCTGTCGTCTGCTGGGTTTGAGAGATAACTTCGTCAATCCACATCAAAACTTTACATCTTTATATCTTACAAAATATTCCATTTATGGAAGTTATTTTTGTTTTAAATTATTCAATTAATTGGCGTTTTTATGTCCATGCAATCATTTTATAATTTACAATTCTCTTCCTTTTTTTCCGATTAATTTTTCACTGTTGATTTTGACGTTTTTCATCCTTTGACGGACGTCTGTCCAATTTAGGGGAACGGGGGAGCGGAAGTTTTTAAAATCACCTACTTTCGATCATTTTAAACACTAATACACCACCTCAAACATTTATCAGTCCATATCTCTGCTTTTATGAGGTCTATTTTCATTTTGAAAAGTTCAAAGTGAACAACTAAATGACGCCGATTCAGTGGTGTATTTGGTCTATCTACATGTGAATAAATATTTAATTGTCGACTTTTCCAAAATTCCAATAGGTCATTCATTTGCATGTCGTGATCTATTTTTCCTTGATTTCAGCTGTTTTAGCTCTAAACTTTACCTTTCTCTCTCAATAAATAATTATTTTTCTGTTTGCAGTGTATTACAGAGATGTTGAATTACCACATGTAAAAATTTCAAAGTTGTATCTGAAGCCGTTTCTGAATTATACTTGATTATCCATTGGGTTGCTGTGTTTTGGTCACATATTTTCCTATTAAGCTTCTATAGAGATTTTTCACCACATAAAAGGTCATAACTTTTTAACTAGTTGAGATAGAGCGATAATTTTTTTACTTTAGTAAATGTTTCACTCCCCTTTATTTTTCTACGCTAAATTAATACCGATATCACTATTTTGAAAAATTCTTGCAAGTGCCTTGATAATGTAGATTAAAACCAGAAATAATTGATCCAAGGGGTTTTTATCTACATTGTAAAAAGAACTGGACCAATTACTGATCCCTTGGTACACCAAATTTCAGAGGATGGTCAAATGATTTGACATTTTAACCATCTGTCGACGATTCATTAAATAACATTCGAACCATTTCAATCCCTTAACACCGAAAAGAGGTACGAGTCGAGTTGATATGCCCAAAGCGTTTTACAAGCGATCTCGTGCCGAGGGCAACACATAACAATCGTATGAGACATGAGGCCGCGATTACATGTTTGACAGGAACAAATTTTGACCAGGCAGTTCCACAAATTGCATCTGATTACTTTGGCATAATGTGTGTAAAGAGCATTTAACAAGGACTCCTCCTTGCACCGCCAGCTGAATCGAACCTGGTACCTACCGAATGGAAGTCTAGTGTCATACCACAAGAACACAATGCCAAACATTATCATTCTATCCACCTTCCCTCAAAGTTTGGACGCTACAGATATTTATTAAGTGCTTTGAGATTTCGACGAAAGACGCTATAGATATATGCTTTTTTATTATTATTATTATTATTATTATTATTATTATTATTATTATTATTATTATTATTATTATTATTATTATTATTATTATTATTATTATTTGTTTTATGTTGTATTTGTTTTATAAAACAAATTAAGACATTTAAATATCTTGGATAATAACTTCAGATGGAAGATGTATCACAGAAATAAAACGAAGAATTGCAATAGCTAAAGATAGTTTTAATAAAATGAGTCTAATTTTCAAAAACCACAATGTCTCAACCACAACAAAACATAGGGTTTTGAAGGCCTATGTATGGTCAGTATTTATATATGCCTGTTAAAGCTGGACAATTACAGAAGACATTAGAAGGAAAGTGGAGGCAGCAGAAATGTGGTTTCTTAGAAGGATGTTAAGAATCTCATGGACAAAGAAGAAGACTAATGAAGAAGTATTAGAGAAAGCTAAAACTAAAAGGTTACTAATTCGTATAATAAGAAAAAGACAAATGCAATTTTTAGGGCAACTAAATCGACATAAATGTATTGAACATCTTGCTCTCACAGGAAAGATAGAAGGTA
Source organism: Berghia stephanieae (assembly GCF_034508935.2). Classification (NCBI taxonomy): domain Eukaryota; kingdom Metazoa; phylum Mollusca; class Gastropoda; order Nudibranchia; family Aeolidiidae; genus Berghia; species Berghia stephanieae. Next base: position 55,190,709 of record NC_088363.1, on the reverse strand, counting down.
AAAACAGTAAAGGTAGCCCAAGAAAAACATATTTGAATAGTTTGAACAGCTGGGTAACAAAGAAAGAGAAAAGTAATATTAGTTTTTAAGGTTATCTGAGAGAAGAATGGCGTACCATGATAACCATGATGTCTGACACAGACTTGGTACTTGAAGAAGAAGAAGATTATTATTATTATTATTATTATTATTATTATTATTATTATTATTATTATATTATTATTATTATTATCATCATCATATTATCTCATCTATCATCATCATCATTATTATTATTATTATTATTATTATTATTATTATTATTATTATTATTATTATTATTATTATCATCATTATTATTATTATTATTATCATTATTATTATTGTTATCATTATTTATTATTATTATTATTATTATTATTATTATTATTATTATTATTATTATTATTATTATTGGAGGGATATATTAAGCCCAAACAACACCTTGAAAAAATGTGATACAGGGGAGCTAATTCATATCTATTTTTGTCCTTCTATTAAGTTCGGCTTTTTAAGTGTTATTCCCCTTGTATAATTGGTTAGGCCTTGAAATGGATAAACTGATGTTCATCTTCCCACACAATATTTATTATCTAAATCGCATAGAGCATTGAAATGCATATCACTTGCGCACATTTAATCACAACATACAAATGAATAGGTCATTATCGTCGTGTAATTTTCTGCAGGTCTGTTAACCCAGATTTTTATGGTATCGTCGTTGTAATGGAAAATCTCTCAAACCAAAATGTTGCCCATTACAACACTGTAAAATCAAGCCCATAATTGCATTCGCCTTTCAGACATGAAATAATTACGGCTATTATGGTATGTCGATTCTGACAACTTTTACTCTGAGAGAAATTCAGTTTGAATGAATATCACCGCAGTGGCGAGTTTGTGATGTTGACCAATTTTGTCTCATTTTAGTCAAAAGATCTGAACAAGTGTGTATGAAAAGTGCCAGATAAAACAAGAAAGAAAAATACAAGAAAATAAACATCACAAAAAATCAGTCTACCTCGACTGGGAATCGAACCTCAGACCTTCTGATTACCAGTCAGAAGCACTACAGAGTAGTTGTGACAATTTTAATACCTGACCTAAAATATTCTTCACAAGGGTATGCGTTTTACACTTTAAACCCTCGCTGTGAGCCTCTGTGGTGTAATGGTAGCAAGTCTGACAGGGTATTAGAAAGTCTGAGGTTCGAACCCAGTCGAGATAGACTGATTTTTTGGGGATGTTTTTATTCCTGTATTTTTCTTTCTTGCTTTGTCTGGCACCTTTCATACACACTTGTTCAGTTCTTTATCTTACATCGTGTCTGCTCCCTAGTTTCTTAATTTAACATTCTCATTTCAACCGCATTATAAATTATTTAGATATCATCGATTCATTTTTACACCTTGAGGTATGTAGGTTGGACCATTGACGCGCTTAGAATGAATGGTTTAAAAAACTAATTTAATCAATTAATAAATAAAACAATGAATGAATAAATGAATAAATAAAGTGATAAATGTTATAAATCTATAAATTTATAAATCGAATCTGCAAACGTTAATTTCAAGAATGAGTAGATGTTAGATTCTAAAATAACATTTTTATCTAAATTTTATTAAAGTGTGTAAAATGAATGCATTTATAAGAGAGAGAGAGAGAGAGAGAGAGAGAGAGAGAGAGAGAATCCCCAAAGCCCCAAGCCACCCGTTCTATAGGTAAGAGGTCTCTCAATCTTATTTATTTATCATCTTTACCAGTGGTACTGCTGTCAAGAATTTATCAAGTCCGATTCCTGACGGAAAAGAATTGCAAGTAGGCTACTCTCATACTGGAAATGGAACCCCACAAGTCCGCACACAATATCGAACATTATCATCATCTCAGCAAGATCGCATATGTTACATCATATCATCACATTCTCATTTGTAACTATGATCACCATTCATTTATAAGAATACAAATTTCATTGACATTCATCTTTCTATTCATGTCATCTTAATCAAACTCGTCATTTGTTCTTTTTTTAAAGTAACTAATAAATTGCGGGGGCCTTATTATCACATGTTTATTTTATAAATATAGTGGAGCTACCTCTAGAGCGCTCATCAGACCATGACAATATGTTCAAGGTCGCTTGGTACATCACCCAATATTGATATTACCAATTTACAATACTTTCATGACCTTGTTTCACCTCTTTTTTTTCTCCTTTTTTTCGTTTTGATTTTAATGATATTAAAGATTAGCTCGTATCATATTGCTGTGTATTTTTTCTCTCTCATTGACGTTGCTTACAATTTTTTTAAAGAGCATTCAGATTAGTATGTCTTTGAACTCCAGCATTGCAGCAATGATGTTTATCTCCAATATTCATGAATTATATATTTTTTTATTACTCATTGCGGCAATCTTTTATGTATTTTATCGGAATGAAATAGATAAAATGAAGAAAATTTAGTTTTGAGTCATACGTATTGATATGAATTAGATGAAAAGGAAAGTTCAATATTCTGAATCTTCCTTTAACGCTCAGCTTCACGTATGAAGATTTTGACATGAACAATCACTTTTAGTTGAGAATTCGGCAGTGATTTAGAAGCTCACTCTGTAAATAAATCTAAAGCGAATTCGGATGTACCTTCCATTAAACACAGAACATTCCATTCCATTGAACATTAAAAAGCAAAACTGACTTTCTGGATAAAATCATATTTTATCTTAACTGGAAGTTATTAATAAATGTTTAGCTTACATTGCATGGAGGAAGACTGTAACTTCTGCTTCACGCAAGTCCCCCCGACGACCATCCGGTCATGGGATTGAGTGAGTGAGTGAGTGATTAGCTTACATTTGAGTTTTATCCCTCCTTAGTAGTCTAGTCCTCCGGAGCTATTAGGCCCATGGAGCCGGAGTTTATCCCGGTTTCTATAGCGTGAAATGGACAATAGCAATTGTTTCCTATCCTTTGAATAGGACGCTAGTCTGTCGCAAAGTACTTTCCGCCAGATCTAACAGATCGAGCTACCCAATCACTGCTGGGTGGGGGGTCAGAGAAAAAATCTCGACTGCACCCAGGATCGACCCCGGTCCCTTTGTGTGTGAAGTGAGTGCTCTACCAACTGAGCTATAGGGATACAACTCTCTCCTTCCCAGCCGTTTGCAGAGTTTTCCCCGAATAGTCACACCCATCCAACAGAAAAATAGATTTTTCTTTCGCAAACAGAAAAGCTCAGCAAAATGTGCTCTACAACACAGTGACAGGTTTTTATAGCTATAACAAATCTATATTTGAAGATTTTGTGATGTGCAAAAACCTCGCGTTTTTATATTGAGCAACATCCACTAAACGTGTTCAAAGCGTTTTACAAAGGGTCCCCGGCCAACAGCAACACTTAACATGTAGGACGTGATATGACGCCTACTAGGCGTATTACAATTTTTTAGGACAGAGACAACGCTGTTAACGACCAGGTACTCATTTTACCCCTGAGTACGGTGAGGGAATGTGAGTAAAGAGCCTTTTTCCAAGAACTCAACTATGCGCCGACCGAGGCTCGAACCCAGGACCTTCCGATCCGAAAGCGAGTTCATACTACAAGACAACATAGCCGCAACAGAAATCAGAATGAGAAAGTTTTTGGTTGCATCCGAATGTGACGATTTTCCTATGGTTGGTAATAAGTGGGGAGGGGGGGGGGGGCGATAGCTCATTTGGTAGAGCACTCGCTTCACACGCAAAGGGACCAAGATCGGTCCCGTGTGCAATTGAGCTTTTCCTCTGACCCCCCTATCTACCCAGCAGTGATTGTGTAGCTGGGTCTCTTAACTTGGCGGAAAGTAATTTGCGGAAAGTTCTTTGCGATTTCACACTATAGAAACCGGGATAAACTCCAGCTCCCTTGGCCTAAATTTCAGAAGGACTGCATTTATATTTTTGGGAATGAGAGGATTAAGCATCGAGTTCACATCGACATATTACCGTTTTGAGATGATTGGTTACTTGGCATACAATTGGGGGGGGGGGGGGAATCTATTAATAGACATGGTATTGTGTCGTCTTTGAACATTTTTTACTTTGATCAAATGGTGTCATGTATTATATTTTAGATATTATTTTCTTCCTTAAGCTGTTACGTTAGAAATCCAATGACGTTTCGATAAGTAAGTAAGTGAGTAATAAGGCTCACAGTCTGATTGACGCTTGCTGAGAATTTGTGCCATTTGGCCACAGGGTTTTAAAACGAGAAGTATAGCTGCTCTCTCCATCCATGTTGTTAATTAATTTTTTTCTCCATTGGTCACGGTTCTGGGAGAGTTTTGAGTTGTCAAGATCATGTTGTGACTTAAGTACGGAGGGCCTTGCAGTTTTTCTTGGATAGATAAACATAATAATTGAACGGGAAGGGGAGGGTGGGGAGGTATAAGGGAAAGGGAAAGGTGAGAAAGGAGACGTATATTCGGGGGGGGGGGGGGGTTGAATTAGGGCGGAGGAGGGTGATTTTGTGAATTTATTTGAGGATCTGCACATTGTCATAAGTTCGGATCTTTTGTTTAGGATGTCTTGTTTATGACTAAAATATTTCCAATGTTTCAGTGACGCAAAGGTTGCACTTTCTTGTTTCTTGTTTCTTGTTCTATAGGGACTACCTCATTGACAATCTCCCATGATTCAGTTGGCGTTTTGTTTGCATTTATTGGGTCCCAGCGTGATTTGATAATTTTGTACTCCTAGCTGTTTTTGTTTCTCATGGTCGTTTCGTTTTGTGATTGTTATATATTATGGTTCAGAATGGTGATTCTGTGCTGCCAAATGCCTCATGTTATCGGGGCAATCATAGTTTATTTTTACATTGTTCCTGCATATTATTTTATAGAGATGGTGTTTCTGGGAAAAGTGCTTATCAATGAGAGCGAGAATATATCTGCCAATATTTGTTGCGACTGAATTGGTGAATGGGAGCGATCAAAATTCATGTTTTCGTCCAACCAGGTCATCAATCTCATGATTTGTTGATGTCCACGATTGGATATTTCTTAACAAATGTCAGCACGCTGCTTTGCTTATGAAAGTTGTAAACATACCCATGTGTCAATCTGAATAATCATTCAATAATCTGAATAATGATTTTAAAAGTGTGAATACTTTTCACTAAGTGGGTCACTTTGAGCACATTTTGCAATGTGACCAATGACCCGAGCACATGGAAAGTTAATATAAATCATGCCCATTGTGGGTTGAACCATGGTATGTTCCGTTTTCTATTGTTTTGTGTGGCCTGGTTTGTTCCATTTTTATATGCCAGCTTGTGGTCGTGACCGCTGTGTTTAAGTGCCGTCTCATATAAGCTTTTGTTTCGTTGAAAATCGTTTCAATTGAAGAGAGGCTAGGCAATTGCTGTTCAATCATTTGTGGAATTCATTTTAATACTGTGGGCGGGTGGTTGGAGTAATATATCATCAAACCTCATTCTTCACCTCCTGCTTTGTTTCAGCAAGTGGTCTACTTCATTAGGAGCTGCGCATCAATCTCTCATTATATATATATATATATATATATAATATATATATATATATATATATATATATATATATATATATATATATATATATATATATATATATAGAATGCAAATTTTCACTCACATTTTTGTGGCCGAGACAAACACACCACTCTCAACATGACTCGTCTCGGCCACAAAAATGTGAGTGAAAATACGATTCAATAGTCTGATGTCACGCGCCCGGCAACGGCGGCCATCTTGGTTCTAAACAAAGAAAATCATTACTTGTTATTTTTCATGCTGGCTAGAACTTTTCATATGCCTTGTGATCAGAATGTGTAAAAGTCAAAACATGATCAAATTTATGTGGTTTTTTTTCGTCTGGATACGCTTTTATGCTCGCCGGAGAAATATTCCATACATGCGTCCGACATTGATCCGATAGTTAAGAGCCAGTGTTACTAAGTTACCATGCGTCATTAGGAAGGAAGTGACGTTACAACTGGTGAAGAGTATTTGCATTCTATATTAGCTCTAACCACCATTATCGAGCACTTTCGTACCTACAAGTACCCACCAACACTCATAAATATATATATATATATATATATATATATATATATATATAGATCGAACGAAGTTGACGTCCTTGTTATTGTTTTTTGCCATCCACGTTTGTGAGTAATTCTCACTAAACTTTATTATCCAGACTATAGAAGTTCATGGTTATACAGACTTTTGTGTGTTGGTCCGTTGTACTTCCGGATGGCAATGTTGTGAACTTCTTATCCAAGCTCATAGTATATATCTATTTTTCTATCTATCTATATATATATATTATATATATATATATATATATATATATATATATATATATATTTATGAGTGTTGGTTGGTACTTGTAGGTACGAAAGTGCTCGATAATGGTGGTTAGAGCTAATATATAATGTAAATTTTCACTCACATTTTTTGCCGAGACGACTCGTTTCTGTGTGTTTCTCACACTTCTTCAGTCGGCATAATCCATTTTGTCATGTCCGTAGAAAACTCCAAACTAAAGTTGTTTCGCTGTGAAGTGGTGATTAGTTTTGATGTGTATTGTGATGTGCTCTCATGTTTATATTATGAGTGTGTGTATGTGTGTGTGTGTGTTTGTATGTGTATGTGTTTGTGCGTGTAGGTGTGTTGTGTGTTGTGTGTACATGTGTGTGTGTGACCTTCCCCATTACCTCATCAACTGGTATAACAACTTTCTCATCGATCGCCCCCAACATGTCAGAGTAGGCTCAAATATATCATCAGTAAAAACTCTTTCAAACGGATGCCCACAAGGGTGTGTAAGCTCACCTCTACTTTACATCCTCTATACAAACGATTGTGTGGCTAGCTTTGATAACTGCCAACTCATCAAGTATGCTGATGACACCGCAATACTCGGCCTGCTCAATGATTCCGTCTCCGAATTTAAATACACTGAGCAAGTTAGTAAATTCAGCAAATGGTGTGCCGATAACTGTCTAGAGCTCAATGTAACAAAAACAAAGGAACAACTGTTTGATCACAGAAAAATAGGAAAAAGAGCAAGACAAATAACAAAAATTAACAATCAGGCGGTTGAAACTGTTGAAACGTTTAAATACCTTGGTGTAATTATAGATAACAGTCTAAGATTTGAATCGCACACCAACAATGTCATCAAAAAATGTAACCAGCGCTTGTATATACTCAGAAAATTAAGGTCTTTCAATGTGAACAGAAAGACCATGATACAAATCTACAAGTCATTAATATTGAGTATCGTTTCGTTTGGCATCACAACGTGGTATGGAAGCTGTGGAACAAAAGAAAAATCCAAACTACATAGAACCCTCAGAGAGGCTTCAAAAATAATTAACACAGACCTTAGAAGCCTTGACACAACTTATATTAATGCAGTTGAGAAGAAATCTTTTAACATTATCAACGAAAAGAGGCATCCGCTGAACGAAAAATTCCAACTTCTGCGCTCCGGAAGACGGTATCTAGAAGCAAAATGTCGGACAAATCGACATAAGACAACCTTCATTCCAACCGCCATAAAATTAATTAACAAATCTTCTGTGGAAAAATGAGACAACCAATGAAAATAACGAGAAGCAGTGTCGTGAATCATCATCATCGACATTGCCGCCGTCGTTATCATCATCATCATCATCATCATCATCATCATCATCATCATCATCATCATCATCATCATCATCATCATTATCGTAGTCATCATCATCATCATCATCATCATCATCATCATCATCATCATCATCATCATCACAATCATCATCATCATCATCACAATCATTGCCATCTTCTTCTTAATATAAGACACTATATTTATAATATGGTTATCTGCTGTTCCAGCAAATATATCGTATCGTTCTATCTGTCTGTGTGTGTGTCTGTGTGTATGTATATATGTATGTATGTATGTATGTATGTATGTATGTATGTATGTATGTATGTATGTATGTATGTATGTATGAATGTAGGCATGCATATACGATGATATGCTGGTTTGTATGTATGTCTGCATGTATGTATGTATGTATGTATGTATGTATGTATGTATGTATGTATGTATGTATGTATGTATGTATATGTGTTTGTATGTACGCTCATTTCTTTTGTATACACGTGTAGAAACAATGTGCAAGCGTGTATGTTCGTGTATGGCTGTGTCTGTATTTGTAAATGTGTTGATGTTCATACCATGAACCAAACTGAGCATTGTTTACCTCACATGAATTGCCTTTAATTTGGACAATAAAGATTATTATTATTATTATTATTATTATTATTATTATTATTATTATTATTATTATATTGTAGTGGAATGTGGTTGCGGCGGGGGGGGGGGAGGGAAGAGGGGGAGGAGGGGTATAATGGGGTCGGGAGGGGGGGGGAGGGAAGGGGGGGGAAGGGGGGGGGGGTTATTTGGCCTTTTGCGTTTTGAGCTTGAATTTGTTAGAGTGTCTGCACATTGTCATCAGTTCAGATCTTTTGTTTAAGGTGCTATTGTTTCTGTGGTTGTGTAGTAAAATCTCCAGTTTCTCTGTCAGGCATAAATTGCATTTTCTAGCCCGCATCTGTAGGGGCTGCTTTGCTTGACGACCTCCCAGGTTATTGTTGGTGTTTTTTGTGTGTTTATTTGTTCCCAATAGTGCATTGCTAATTTGGTGCTTTTTGCTTTGCTTTCATGTGTTATGGAGGCTTTGTGCTGGGTGGGGTTCCTACCTCCCATAGCGGGCAGGGAGGTACTTGCTGTGTCTTCTATCCCCTCTTATCTGTTTTCCAATTGCTTTCTGTCTTTGTCTTGGAATGAGATTGCTTGGTTTTGTCCTGACCGTGGTCGGAGTCCTTGGTTGAGAGGGAAACAGTCGAATGTATAGTTATAGTTTTGGGAGATGATATTTTTTTCCTTGTAAATCATCTCTCTGTTATGAATTGTATTATGTTTAGTTTACATATTATATTATATGATTTATAAACATTTGGGTGTGTTCCTCTTAGTTGGGACCTGTGCTTGTGTCTGGATGAGACTTTTAGGTGATCTCAAACTAAGTACTTTGATGGTGTGCTCTTGGAATCTACATCTGTTCCCTATTTGAACCAATTCCCCTTTGTCTTACCTTTTCTTTTGTGCTTTAATTGTAATTCTAGAACTTTTTACTATCCCATTTTCTTCCTTTTTACTGGCGCTTATATGACCTTAATGTGTTGCAAGCGCCGTAAAACCCTTAAAAACAAAAACAAAAAACGAGGCTTTGTGGTTGTTGTATCGTGTTTTGAATGGGGGTTCTGTGCTGCCGATGTATTGTGCTGCGGAGTTTTCTACTTACTTAATCCTCTTCGGGCCTTGAGGCACATAGGGCATCCACCAGACATCTCCATTTTTTGCGATCGGCTGCTTTTGCGGTGGCTGTATTCCAGGACAGGCCTGCTTCCTTTAATTCTTTCTCCATCGTCCTTCGCCAGGTTTCTTTGGGTCTTCCCCGCTTTCTCTTCCATCTGCTATCCAGTGCTGTCTTCTACGGACATGACAAAATGGATTATGCCGACTGAAGAAAAGTGTGAGAAACACACAGAAACGAGTCGTCTCGGCAAAAAATGTGAGTGAAAATTTAAATTATATATATATATATATATATATATATATATATATATATATATATATATATATATATATATATATATATATATATATATATATATATACTATGCGCTTGGATAAGAATCAGATAGTGGGAATACGGCGTATGTGGATGTTCTTTTTATATATATGATTATTTAATATAGACCAATGTACTATATTAATATGTACACTCAAAACAAATTCACACATAAACATAAACACACATATAAGCACGTTACACATACACACACACACACACACACACACGTGTATGTGTAACGTGCTTATATGTGTGTTTATGTTTATGTGTGAATTTGTTTTGAGTGTACATATTAATAAAGTATATCGGTCTATATTAAATAATAATATATATATAAAAACAACATCGACACACGTCGTATTCCCACTATCTGTTTTGCTATCGGGCATGCATTCGTTTTCACAATTTACATGGCACAGTATCTGGGAATTACCCTGGCATTTTCTGTGTTTCCAAAACGGGCCGACCACCCTCTCTCTTCATGTCAGATTCCTACGTTCACGAGCTGATAATATCCACGTGATATTTGTCTTATCTTGTTAAAAGGCTCGTGGGTGCTCGAATTTGTAGAGCATTTTAAACTCGTATGGAAACAGATCGGGTTCGAATCCGGATTTTCGATTTTTTTTCCTTCATTGACTCATATTTCCCTCTTTTCATCTATATTATTTTTTAAAAACTTTTATGATAATGTTTGTTCCGTATTTCAATTTTTTTAGAGTTTTTATATAGAGCAATGTAGGGCGGGACATGACGCCTGTTAAGCGACATTACAATTGTTCTCGGACAAAGACAACGCTGTTAACGGCCAGGTACTCATTTTACACCTGAGTACAATGAGAGAATGTGAGTAAAGAGTCTATTCCGAGGACTCAACTATGTGCCGAGCGAGGCTCGAACCCAGGACCTTCCGATCCGAAAGCGAGTGTCATACCACTAAACCACATAGCCGCACAGAAATACTTCAAAATTGAGTTATTATGAGAAACTATGGAACGTTTTTGTTGTCGTCGAGTTCATTTGGATTGAATAATGAAAAATATATCAAAACCAATAATCCTTCTCAATACGGTGTAATGTGGACATAGATTAGAAACGGGGCCAAATGGTCGTTTTCGTAACATTCGCCATAGAAATATTGCAATACTGAGTTATTATGAAAAACTGTGGAATGTTTTTGTTGTCAACGGTGTCCCTGGGGTAGGATAATGAAAAAACCAATCAATTACTGACAATCTGTCACCTATGGAATAATAGAAATCATTTTTCAAAGTTGCACTTTTATCATCACTATCATCATCACCATTATTATTATCATTATTTTATCATTATTACTATTATCATTATTATTATTACTACCATTGTTACTACTATCATATTATCATTATTTTTATCATATTATTATTATTATCATTATTATTATTATTATTATTATTATTATTATTATTATTTTATTATTATATTATTATATTATCATTATCATCATCATCATCATCATCATCATCATCATAATCATCATCATCATCATCATCATCATCATCATCATCATCATTATATTTCTGTTTTGTTTGCTTTGTTTTATTATTTATATAACCCATTTAGATTTGTTTGTAAATTGGAAATTCTTTGTTTATTTATGAGTTGTATCAACAATTGCCTAAAGATAACCTTTGAACTTGTTTTAAAATTCCTTTTTAGTAGGTAGCTTGGTTGGTGTAGCCTCGGAATAATCCCTTTTGTAGGCCATGGATTGCATAATTTTGTTGTTCACAGGCTTAAAAAAGTGGAGCTTTTACATAGAGCAATATCCACTAAACGTGCTCAAAGCGCTTTACAAGGGTTCCATGCCCAACAGCAACACAACAAGTAGGACGAGACATGACGCCTTTTGGGCGATATTCCAATTTTTATTCCGACAGAGACAACGCTTTTAACGTCCAGGTACTCATTTTACACCTGCGTATGGTGAGAGAATGTGAGTAAAGGTCCTCTTCAAAGGACTCAACTATGCGCAGAACAAGGCGACTTTCCGATCCATAAGCGAATGTTTTATGAATCACAAGACCACAAGACCGTTAAGCAGTTTAGTATTTATAATGTGAACCATGATTCTTTTTATATGCATAGTCTAGTTACTAACAATTAGTTTTCACAGTTAAGGTAAGAGTAATCTTGTTGTTTTCATGGCATTTTCTGTGTTTCCAAAATATGCTGACGACATTCTCTGCTTCTTTTTCAGATTGTCACATTCATTAACTGCTAATCCACATAATATCTTGATAGATGTCTAGTTAACCTCTATAATTTTTTATTTTAATTTGGTGTGGGGTGTTTGTTTGGACGTTTATTGGGGGGGGGGGGGGGGGGGGTAAAAATGCGTTGTTTCTTCAGTGTGCCCTTTGTTAGCTCCCTTTACATGATACTTGGGCGTTTTTGTTTCGTCTTTGTTTTGTTTATTCATTTTTAGTTCTTTTCTTGGTGAGTTTTTTATTTGTTTGGTTGTTTTGCCTTCCTTTTTTTTTTTTTTTTTTTTGCTTTTTTTTTTCTTCTATTCGCTCCCTTTATATGTTTCGCGTATTTTAAATATATATATATATATATATATATTATTATGACAAGATGTTTTACCCCTGATAAGCTCACTTGGACAATATTATGGGTGATTCATGTTGACATTAGACGGTTGTTTGGTGGATTATCTATAAAATAAATATTCCTTCAAGGAGTACCAAGCCGAAGGTATCTTAAGTTGACGCATAGATAGAGAGAGAAAGATTTACAATTTACATCAACTCATAATTTAAGCTCGACTTCTAGAATGGAATTTTCTGTGTTACTAAAACCGACCCACCATATATTCGACTGCTATATCATCTTCATACTCTCTATCTGATAATGTCAATATGCCATCTCTGCTGACTGATTTTGCTGCGGGCTGTGAATGATATTGGACTCATGTAAAACATCTGAGTATGGCTGAGCCGATATAATATTCCTATATATAATATATATATATATATATATATATATATATATATATATATATTATATATATATATATATATATTATATATATATATATAACAGATTCAAGTATGCCCAAATAAATCGTTTTATCATCATCCTCATCATCATCATATCATCATCATTATCATCATCATCATCATCATCATCATCATCATCATCATCATCATCATCATCATCATCATCTATTATTATTATTATTATTATTATTATTATTATTATTATTATTATTATATTATTAATCCATCATTATCATCATCACCATCATCACCATCATCACTATTATTATCATTACTATTATCACCATCATCATCATCATCATCATCATCATTACTATCATCTCCATTATCATTATCATCGTCATCAGTATAATATAGTGATCATTACTGTCGTTAAGAGCATTGACATTATCATCATTATCCACTCTATTATAATAATAGTCATCATCATCATCATCATCATCATCTTTATTATAGCTAATGGTTTTAACATTGTATTAGTCATTATCTCATCATCGTCATCATCATCATCATCATCATCATCAACATCATTATAATCATGATCAGCTTTATCCCATATTTATTGGTATCATTATCACCATTTACAATGTAAAGTGGCTTCCTTAAAATTCATTCTTTTATTATGATCGTTTACGTGCCTATAATATGCGTTCTTGTGCTATTCATTGTGGGAAATCCTAAACAAAGTAAACGTGTGACCAATCGCATCAAAACGGTGTTATGTCGGGTTGGTCAAGACGCTAAGAATTGAGTTTATATTCAATAATTTAAAGCTTAAGTTTAAAGTTTATGTTTGATTTAGGAGAATGAATTAAATTTTCAAAGAACCAAAAAAGTGAAATGTTACCTTTCTGACTTTAATATGTAAAACATTCTTTTTGGCAACTGGGTCATCCCGATATAATACTGTTTAGACATAGGAGTATATCGACGTGTACATATATGCAGGTCTGACATCCGAATCCACTTAAAGGCCTAGATTAACATTGTTGTAGTGGACAATATTTTGCGTCACTTTTGAGATTTCCATTACAACAAAGTGCCCATAATTAATAGGGTTATCAGACCTGCAAATAAGTGCACCTCTGTGTACATATTTGCAGGTCTGATAAGAGCGCTATTGCAGCTTGTTTTAACATTGTTTTTTAATGAACAAAATTCTGCGTTGGTTTGAGAGTATGTTCATTACAACAATGAGACGATAACAATTCTATCAGGATGATTATACGTCGGTTTAGACCTAATGGATCAAATATTAACATTTTGGCATAGGATTCATCACGATGTGATACCAATACGACGTGGTGGGTTATATTTAACTATGTGAGGGTTTCAGTTGTATTGCAAGCATACACAGCATTTATAAGAAGTCATTTGCTCACAGTTAAAAACTATTTCAGTGAATTTATTGTTTTTGCAAGTGTGACTGAGATGGTGTCTACTATACCGACTCATTCTGGGGGAAAAAACACAATAAAGCATGAACTTTTGCAGGTATGCTATCCGACTTTCCATCTCCTCCCTGCCCCCACACGCACATACACACACACACACATACACACCCACCTATCATACATTAAATACATTATTATACATACTATATATATATTTATATAAATTATTATATTATATATATATATATATATTATGTAGATATCTAACAAAACATTCTTCTTGTCGAGTGACCTTTATACTTATCTATATAAAAAATATATTCTAAATTTCCCCTCAAGTATATTCTGTATAATATATAAGCATAAAATTTATATATTAGTGTTGTTTTTCTTGTGTTCACCCAGCCCCCTCTTAAATCCTTCATGTCATTATAGGATAGTAACATCAAAACTCAAATCACACTTCTCCCAAAACTCAAATCACACTTCTCCCAAGAAGGCAAATTGTATCTATGAGGAATGTTATCGTTAAAAAAATTTAGTCCTCCAGATTTATTAGGCCCATGGAGCAGGAGTTTATCTCGGTTTCTAAAGCGTGAAACGGACAATAGCAAATATTTGCTACCCTTTGGATAGGACGCGTGTTTAACGCAAAGTACTTTCCGTCACATCTAACAAACTTAGCTACTCAATCACTGCTGCAATTAGATCTAAATTAATAATGGGCAAAATACACGCAGACAGACTAACAGCCTCATTCTGTTATAGTGTGGAAAAAATATTATCTAAAATTAAAATGATGATAATATATTTTTTTCAAAGTTTAAGTAAATGCATTCATTTTCCTTAATTAAGAGTATATATTGAACCCAAGTTTCATATTTCTAAAAGTAATTTACAATTCTAACTTTTAGCAGGCAGGTTAAGTGTCTCAATCTGTTCTCACAAGGCGGAGTAAAGCAAATGCCAAATGATGTGTTTAAAAATGAAATTATCGTGAGTAACAATTTCGAATGTTATGGGTATTTTTTATTTAATTTCCTTGTGGTATGGCGCTCGCTTTTGGATCGGAAGGTCCTGGGTTCTAGCCTTGCTTGGCGCATAGTTGAGTTCTTGAAACGTCTCTTTACTCACATTCTCTCACCGTACGCAGGTGTAACATGAGTATATGGCCTGGCCGTTAGCAGCGTTGTCTCTGTCTGAAAAAAATTGTAATATCGCCTAATAGGCGTCATGACTCGTTCTACATATTACGTGTTGCTGTTGGTCAGGAATCCTTTACAAAGCGCTTTGAGCACGTATTGTGGATATTGCTCGATATAAAAGCTCGAGTGTTTTAGGTGTATATGATTAATTTTTTTCTACAACAAAGAGTATGAATTAACCGAAGTTTCATATCATCTAATTTGGATAGAATTTTCCACATCTTGTCTTTCTCGACATAATACCGTTTTGATGCAGAGGGCCACATTATAAAGCAAAATAATAAAAGTGATGGGCACTGATCTTCGTTACCATTAGACATGGCCGTTATCCGACATTTCGACTGGGGTGTTAATGACCAAATAAGCGGACTAAATATCAACCGATATTAAGTACTTATTATGAATGTGATAGATATATTAAAAAAGAGAGAGAAAGATACTTGAAGTGTTATCTTTATTTCGGCGAAACATTAGATTAATGAATCGCATTTACCCTTGATCATGAATAGAGATACATAAATAGTTTATAATAATCAAGACATCAAATATGTCTATAATCGTATGGCGGGATCAGATGGAATTTCTGAAGCCTGAAAATAATATCCTATTATTTTCTACACAAGGTGTAATGCCTCTAATTGACACTAATAAGGTAATTATAGTAGATAAAAGTACTACGACTAACTACCTCGTGTCTACTACTATCTATGAAGTATTCTTTTCCAGAGACTTCAAAGACTTGAGACTAACCGCTGTTCAAATGGCATCGACAACCAAATCTACAATTAAGTGAAATGGTATCGTATAATGAGGGGGAAAACAAATAAATCGTTTTGGAAACCCATAACAAGAAAGAAATAACTAGCAGACGTTATTAGCGATTGGTTGTTTTTCGATAGGATTGTAGTCGCCATTGGTTGTGGTTTCATTTTAATTGTGTGTTCGTTATTGTTTTTGCTTTTCTTTTTTTTTCTTTGTTTGTATTGTAATTTAAAACTTTTTTATGGGGGGGGGGGGGGGGGGGGGAGGGGGCGCTGTCTTTTTTTTTTTTTTTTTTTTTTGGTTTTGTTTTCTTTTTGTTTTTGGGGATTTTTTTGTTTGTTTTTTTTTTGGGGGGGTGTTGTTTTTTGGTTCTCTGTGTTTTATGATTTTATTTTTTGGAGGGGTTTTGTTTTTGTCTTGTTTTGGTTGGGTTTTTTTTGTTTGTTTTTTTTTGGGGATTTTTTTGGTGTTTTTTATGGCGGGAGGGTTGTTTGTTTTTGATTTATTTATATTTTGGTATTTTTTTGTTTGTTTATTGAGGTTTGTTTGTTGTGAGTTTGTTGGGTTTTTTGTTCTTTGGTTGTTGTTTTTTTTTTTTTGGTTTTTGTTCTTTGGGTTGTTTTTTTTTTGTTGTTTTTTGTTGTTTTTGTTTTTTGTTTTTTTTTTTTTTTTTTTTTTTTTTTTTTTTGCATAACTTAGCTGAATCATTTCTTATAAATTGCGACCAATCGTATAAATATGGTATTATGTTTCAATGGCACTTATATCGAATATTGGATTCCAATCTAAATTTTAAAATTCTAGTTCATGAACAGCCAGTATATCAACCATCTGCGTATTGGAGAGAATAGACCTGAAAGATTGCCAGCTATATCAACCTTCAAGAAATTTAAGCTAACATGTGTTGGCCACATGAAATGACGCCTTACAAAAGAAAAAATCTGTATAATAATCAAAATTCTTAATATTGAACATTAAGACTCAAAACTTAACTCTCTCTCTCTCTCCCTCTCTCTCTCTCTCTCTCTCTCTCTCTCTCTCTCTCTCTCTCTCTCTCTCTCTCTCTCTCTCTCTCTCTCTCTCTCTCTCTCTCTCTCTCTCTCTCTCTCTCTCTTTGGCCCATCACGACATATTCCCTAACCAACGTGATGTGTAACCCACTTTCAAACTTGGTTAAAAATTGGTTTTCAATAACAGGTTATGGCCTGAAATAACCGAGGTCATCTGGAGACATCTGGTCATAAATAAGTTACGCAAGACCAGTAGTTTGTGAGTAATGGTTTTGTTGCCAACAATATCATACCTGTGTCATGCATATCAGCCGAGATATATTATTACACCTTGAAACATCCCTACCATATCATGTGGCCCACGCTGTCAATCTGGTATTATATAAGAATGAACTGGGTGAGTTGAGAATAAAGTCAAAATGATAGGAGTGAGGGACTGTATGGTTGTTTGTTTTGGCCCCTTATGGGGGCAGTTAATTTGTTTAGGTTTTTTTTTTGTTCTTGTTTTGTTTTGTTTTTGTTCGTTTGGATTGAGTTGTTGTTTTCTTTTCTTTTCTTTTCTTTGTATTTTTTTGGGGGGTGGGGGTTGTTTTCCTTTTTATGCTTTTTTTTTTTAAATTTGTTGTTGATTTTGTGATTATTTTTTTTGGTTGTTGTTTTGTTTGTTTATTTGTTTGATTTGTTGGTGGTTTTTGCTTTTGTTTGCTTTTGTTTTGTTTTGTTTTGTATTTTGCTTTTTTGTTGTTTTTTGTTTGTTTTGTTTTTGCTTTTTAATTGGGTTTTTTCGGGGGTGGGGGTTATGATTTGTTGTCCTTTTCTTTTTAGATTAAAATTAAGTCAAAATGTATCGCTCTCTTCAATAAAAACATGACCTGCAATTCTAAATTGTATAAGTTAACTCAAACATTGAATATTTAGCAATTGGGTTCACACCGACATATCACCGTTTAGAGCCGATTGGTGACATATCGTGTTGTTGTTGTTGTAGCTCTATAACAATGTGAAGGCCAACGTCCGCAACGTTATTCCTTCCAGGGCGAGCTAATTAGCCTAAATTATAACCAACCCACGACTTTGTAAACATTTTCCACAATAATCTCCAAATCATTTGTGAAAAGTCTTCACGAAACGGTAATACCTCTGGTTTTTACACAGAAATCAATAAGTGATTTTGCGGCTATATGGTCTAGTGGTATGACACTCGCCTTCGGACTAGAATGTCCAGAGTTCGAGCATATCGTCCTTTGATGAAGGCTCTTTACTAACATTCTCTCACCATACTCATTTTGGCCCAAAAAAAAGTCTCACGAAGTCCCAGGTTAAAGAGTTTTTTGCCAAGGTGAGGGTCTATTAAATCGATCGACATTTTAAAGGACGAGTTTTATGGTCAAATTTTAAATATGAGTTTTTCCAAATTACCGCAGTAAACTGGTTAAACTCGAATTTCTTTACATAGCAAGAACTTTCCGACATAATAGCATATTGTCGGGATGGATCACATATCATTTAAAACGAAATTGTTGTATGGTTAGGGGGCTCCGATAGCTCAGTTGGTAGAGCACTCGCTTTACAAGCAACGGGAGTAAGATCGATCAGCTGAGATATTTTTTCTGACCCCTCCCCCCCACCCCACCCCCGTCCACCCAGCAGTGAATGGGTAGCGGAGTATGTTAGATTTGGCGGAAAGTACCTTGCGACAGACCAGCGTCCTATCCTAAGGATAGCAAGCAATTGCTATTGTCTGTTCCACGCTATAGTTACCGGGATAAACTCCAGCTTCTTGGGCCGAATGGTTCTGAGGGATTACTTTTGTATGTTATGGTTAGAATTTTTAATATGTGGCTCTCTTCGGTTCAAAACCGTATTGGGTCGGGTTGAACCGATGCCAGGAAAGAGAGTTATTTTTAAGCTTCAATCACTTCTGGATGGACATGGGATCAGAAGGGGAAAAAATCTCTACTCCACCTGGGAATGATCTCGGTCCCTTTACTTTTGAACCGAGTGCTCTACCAACTGAGTTATCGGCACGGACCCCAAACTTATAAACTTAACCAAAGTCCCCATATTTATGACTCTAGCACTTAAATCATATGGAGATGACACGGTTTTTTAACATACATGTTAGGTCATTTTGCAGTAGAATATAGACGGATTTTTAATTCAGAAAAGTGAGTGGAGCAGGCACTTATGTTGGTAACAACAAGATATGAAGTGAGTAGAAAAGTGACAGAAGACAATAGATTGTCTTCTGGCACTTTTCTACTCACTTCATATCTTGTTGTTACCAACATAAGTGCCTGCTCCACTCACTTTTCTGAATTAAAAATTCACCCCATACACAGGAGCATACTCAATGTCTCAATCGTTTCTATGTTATATGTTTGTGTTGAGAATATTGGCTATTAAGCTTAACTGCTGGTCAAAAATAACTTCGCGAAGGTGGTGTGCGAACGAATCGGCGATCTCCAGAAGTGGGTGAGAGAGGGATCTAGAAATGACTATATATTTTTTGTGTTCGTGGATAGCTCACACGGTAGAGCCACGCTCTCACCTGCCAGGCGGAGTTGTCGTACCAAAAAGGTCGCAGGTTCAAACCCCACCGCCGCCGCGAATAAATTTTTATTCTCTATTGTCTTCTGGCACTTTTCTACTCACTTCATATCTTGAATATAGACGGAATGACATTTACATCACTATGCTCTTCGTTTTTGAATTTAGACAGTCATTTTAATTATTAGTTCTCTCTAAATATAATCAATCAGACTATAAACGTTTAAGGTGGCACATAGTTTTGTGTTGTTAAGTTTATCCGGCTGGCGGATGTTATGAGTATTTTACCTAAACGCATATCATCAATACAAAGCATATGAGTATTGTTTCTTGCAACTCGGGAAAATATGTGTTGAATAAAATAATAATAATAATAATAATAATAATAATAATAATAATAATAATAATAATAATAATAATAATAATTACAAAGCTGTCACCCGAAACAATCACACAAGCTTGATGACAAAATTACGAGCTTATCTGCCCTTGTTGTTATGAATAACATGCTATGCTAGTTCGAGGGATTTTCTCTCTCAGCGATGAGACATAGAAATGTGTATTACCAGGTTTGTAAAGAAATGCAGGTAGTTAACACTCAACGGAATTCAATACTAAGATATGACAAAAAAATAATAATATAATATGTAAATATGTATCTTCATTAACAGGTTTGTCTCCTAAATTAATGTCAAATAAATTTTAAATAGTAAGGTTTGTTTTTGTTTCTTTCTTTTTTCTTTTTGTTTTTTTTTTTGTTGTTTTTTTGTTTGTTTGTTTTTTGTTTGTTTGTTTTTTTTGGAGGGGGGGTCTTTTTGTTGTTTGTTTTTGTTTTTTGTTTTTCTTGTTATTTTCAATTTGCTTTGTTTTTCTTATGCTTTGTTTTCTTTTAGTTTTGTTTTGGTTGTATTGTTTTGTTTTGTTTTGTTTTTGTTTGTTTGGTTTTTTTTTTGGTTTTTTGTTGGGGGGGGGGGGGGGTTGGGGGGGGGGTTGGGGGGGGGGGGAGGGAGGTATTTTTTTAAATAGCAAATTGGATTAAAACTATCTGGCAACTTCAATCCGTCGTGTTCATGTATCACTATCAAATTCGACGTTATTGATTTTTGTTAGTTTTGCATTCTCGGTGTTTTTCCTTCAACAGACACGAGCGTCGCTTGTGGGAAAATTTTGGCTGTCGGAAATATTTCTAGCGCTTAACACTGTGACATACTCGCTGCTTGGTGGTTCAAGGTTATGAGGGACACATATTTCTTTCTCATCGTTGAGGGACTGAGGGAAGCGGCTACTGATTGTTATGAGCTGGCGCCTAGACATACTTGTCCGTAAATTAAATATGGAAAAAAAACTAGCCCGAGCGCCATGTGAAAAAAAAATGTCCAAAACTTTGAGTTTATATTTGGCGAAATATCCACAAAACGTGGTCAAAGCGCTTTACAAAAGGTCCCTAGCCTACAGTAACTGTTAACATTTACGACCAGACATGAAGCCTGTAAGACGATACATTTTGATTTAAACAACACTGTTTACGACCAGGTACTCATTTTAAACCTGAGTACGGTGAGAGAATGAGAGTAAAGAGTCTTTTCCAAGAACTCAATTATGCGCGGGTAGGAGCGGACTCGAACCAGGAACTATCGGTCCGGGCGAATGTCATTCCACAAGACCACTTGACCTACTTAAAGAGTATGAATACCAAAAAAAAAAAAAGAACATTAATCTCGTTTTGTCACTCGATCCTTTTTTTACACATCAAAGAGATATATAAAGGAAATTGGAAACAAGTAAATATAAAAAGGTGACAAATGATGAACGGAGGACATTTTATTGTATTTTTATAATCACTCATCTCCTCGCTTTCAACATAGAAACGTTTAACCATTAGCGGTTACTTGAAGCAGAAGAACATTTTAAATATACTTAGTAAACTTGTATAAATGGCAACTACTTCAAAATGCATGTGTAACTAATGGTTATAATAGTATTTCTTGTAATGTGTTCCATTTTCTGCTTTTTGCCTATGTCATTGTTCCTCAAAGCTGCCTCTGTTGTCGTTCAGCAGTAGAACTTAGAACCGGAGATGCAAATGGTCTGTGGTTGAACTCGATTTTTTGGAATCCGTAACAATTCATTTTTTAATTATTTTTTTTTCAACCCGAACCTTCTGTTGTACAATGTTAAAGGTTAAGAATCAGGGCCCGTTTTTATGAAAATAAACGCGGACTAGCGCTTAGTCTCTATCTTTAGTCAAGGACATGAAGACATCCGCTGACCAACTAAGTCCCAGACTAAAATTGTGGCCCCTTCGGACTAACTTTGTCTAAGTTTTAGTTATTTACTGAGGACGGACTTCAAGCTTATTTTAAGACTAGTAACTAGGATACATCACAGCATCCACAAGATAGCAGCTATTTTTAGATTGAGAGAGCTTCGATTCGGAAGGAAAATACGTCGGTTACGAATGGTAGAGGCAAAAGGCGTCTTTTTCCTATTGACAACGGCTTTAAAAAACTGTAAGTTAAGTATAGGTCGTCGGAAGTACACATTTTTGTGAGTAAAAGCTTTTTTTAAACCCGATCTAAACAGGGTCCGCGAGTTGCGAGTGAATGGAGACTCAAATAGAAGGGTTTGCTTCAAAGAACAACAACAAAAAACGATTCGAAAATGCAGTGGAGACAAAAGTTATTCTACTGGCATTGTGACTGACTGAATCAATGTGATTCATCAGAACACACTTTCTGTTTTGTTTGTTTGTTCGTTCGTTTGTTTTTAGTTCAATTTGTGTCAGTTCAAGTGAAACTTTCACTGGCCTATATAGAATTGACAGTCGACCACGGACATCATTGTAGTCTGATCAGTTAACAGTCAATATCACGTGATTATATCATGGCAAAAGTAAGTTCAAATATGAAACGGAACAAAATATTATCTATACCAGATATGTTGCCAATTTCCTCTTTGGAGATCTTTTACGTTGAAAGTATGAAGGCTGGTATCTTACCGGCCATCGTGTACTAGAGAGCCTGATGTTACCAGCACAAAATATCCGAATTAGTCACCGTCTTTACAACAACCACTTCTACGCAGGAGACTGGAAAACATTCATAAAATTCGATTTTTTTCGCCACCTACTTCGCTTAGGCTTAAGACTAGCAAGTCATTTACAAGACTAATAACTAAATCTAATCCGATTACATATATTTGGGCGCAGGGCTGCTAGATGACAAGCCCATGGAGTGTGTGTGGGGGGGGGGGGGTATCCACGTGTCTACAGTTTTAAACAATTTCTATTGCTTTCTATCCTTTAGATAGAGCGTTTACGGGAACGAAGAAGAGAAGAAGAAGAAGAGAAGAAGAAGAAGAAGAAGAAGAAGAAGAAGAAGAAGAAGAAGAAGAAGAAGAAGAAGAAGAAGATAGAGCGTTTATCTATCATAAGGTAGAAGTTCCAGAATTATTGCTTTTAAGGGCTCCCATAATCTTTTGATATATAGGAAATGCAGATCTTTTGGCCGAAATGAGAAAATTGACGTTTTGTCAGTGTACATCGAAATGATGGGAGAGGGGCACGTTCACACAGTATTAATTATGAACAACCAAACAATCAATGGGAAGTAATTGAAAAAAATATTAATTGTGAAAAAAGTAACAAATAACGTTTAACAAATAAAGAATTACCTGTCATGAGAGGCAATGAGAGGTTATGCCCACATTAATATTAAACTGTGTCAACAACTTTTTGTTTGAATAGTGAGATAAAGGATATAATAAATGGGTTATCATTTCTATTCATACGCCATTTTTAGGTTTTGCAGGGGCTCGCAGTTACATTCTGTCGGCCGGCTTGGGAGGTCAGCTCTTATTGCCTCTTTCTACTCCTGCAACTTTTGTCACTTTCCTGTCTGTTTTTGACACTCACAGCTGGGTTTGCCCTGACCTGGCTGTTATACTGAGATCTTTCTGCAATAGTAAAAAAGTCAAATGGATTTTCCTTTGAAGATAATGATATTTGCTCTAGAAAATTAAAATGTTATCTTTAGCTCTGTTGTTTTTTTTATTGGTGGGGGTGGGGGGGGGGGTAGGGGGGTTTTGCTCATGATTAATATTTATATTTTTGACAGGAATCCCACGAACGTAATTGGTTGAAGCGTAATCGTACGATATACATGTTGGTCGCGTTGGATATTGGTATCGATATTTTTGTTTTAGTAAGTGTGTGCGAAGTAAAAGTTCTCAAACCGTTTAATTGACGCCTTTGCATGTTTTGATTACAAAAACCGTACAATGAAAAATTTGGCGTGCTGTGGAGAAAAAAAAATTTTGTCAGAAACCATGTCCCCAATTATCAGCCGATTGATATGACACTCACTTTGGCAGAAAGTCACAAACATTGGACTACAGCAGTCTCAGGACTGAATTTATATTTGCCAATCTGATGGTCATGTTAATTGATCCATATTTGAAAAGCAAGTTTTCTGGCCAAATTTAAAAACCGTGGTGGGTTTGGGTTTATTCAGAGCACGACACTACTGTATAGACTCATATCAAATTGTCAGTAAATGAATGATCGTCGTACCCGTATCACAATGATACATCATCAGGTGCCATATACTAAATAGGTGACCTGGTAAATTTGAGCTTCGGAGCTTTTATATAGAGCAATATCCACTAAATGTGCTCAAATCGCTTTACAAGGGGTCCCTAGAAAACAGCAACACAACATGTAGAACGAGGCATGACGCCTGTTAGGCAATATTTCAAATTTTTTCGGACATAGACAACGCTGCTAACTGCCATGTACTCATTTTACACTTGAGATCGGTGAGAGAATATGAATAATGAATCTTTTCCAGGGACTCAACTATGAGCCGAGCGAAGCTGGAACCCAGGATATTCCTATCCGAAAGCGAGTGCCATACCACACGACCACAAACCCGCACAAACACTCATTGAAATACTGTGATTGTAGCGATAGCAAAATAAAAATGTTATATTAATGAGTGAATATTTACAAATAAAAAGCGAATAATATATAGCATAATTACATGTTTGGCCATGCTAGGCGTTAAATCTTATTATTTTTTTGGCAGATTCGATTTGTTTGTAACACTAAGGCCCCAAAACCACTGGACCAATTGTCAACAAATTTTACATGGTGTTTTTGAGATGTATTAGACATCGTAATGACTTTATCAAAATATCAATTTTGTTTCGTAAAATCCCATCGAAAACAGACGTCGTCATTTTAGCACTTGGGTTGTGTGTCAACCTTCCGGTTAGCTAGTGTGGCAATGAGATGGGAGTACTTGCATTGAATCGATACTAGATAGTAAACCGTCTCATTATTTTGAATACAATCAATTTCTTTAAATTTATATAAACCATTTTCCGGTCTTAACATTGGGAATGAATTCTACGATAAGTGACAGAAAGTTATAGTATTATATTGAAACCAGAAAATATCTCTCCGTTCCAAAATAGAAAGCTCCGTGGAGTTCTCTTACGAAGTCGAAAAATGTATTATCTATAAAGACAATAGAAATTGAGTTCAAATTTTATTCAACACTTGAATCATACATTTTGAGTTGATCGACTTATCATCACGTTCACTGAACGGATAGCTATGTTTGTAGCCCAATATGGAGACAAGGAAGTGCTGTGCCTCATCCATCAGTAGAGTAGATCTAATATCTTCACACACATTCAAACACACACTTACACAAACACACACACACACACACACACACACACACACACACACACACACACACAAATAAAAGATTTGATGTAAACATCTTCATTTTTCCGGTAAGTACCTCATGAATCCATTTAATCTCTTAGTCCACCTTATTCAGTGATACGAGTAATGGCCCATTAGGCATCATTGGATCTCGTTAAGAAAAATTGTGTAGATGGCTATGGGTTGAGAATAAGGGAGGGAGATGAGGGATGGCGGGGAGGGAGATGAGGGATGGCGGGGCGGGAGAGGAAATAATTACCGACCTTTCCCTGGGATCTCGTTTATATTTTATTCATTAGATAGAGTAACACGCTCTTATCAATAGGATCGGCGAGAAATCGATGAGACGGAATTATCAATCTAATGAATTATGACGGCAGAGTTGTTAGTTCAGGTGTTTCTTCATCGAAAGCTTTAGGGTTTAACCCAAGTAAAGAAGTTGATTTCTTAAAAATATTAAATAAATTACGCCCTTTTGCGCGACTTGGATGTGTCGAATTGCTCCAACATAGTTTACTATTGTTTTTATGATAAAAGCACATCATCCAAAATTCTTGGAAGCCTATTAATACTGTTTGAATAATAAACCTTATTGTGGGCCTACATGATGTTACTTATGTATGCCCATGCTTTAGAGATGGATCTAGTAGGGATTTCTGTTCATGTTTTTCTCATTTTTCTATAGAGATTGGCTAATCATGTTGATGAATTACAAGAAAAGACGGTGTCTCTGGCCAAAGCGGTCGATCTCGTTACATCTGGAGGGATGGGCTGCAAATGTGATGCCAAATTAAACAACCTAAACTGGAGAACAGTCCGAGACCATGTCAAGAAACGATACAGCAAAATGAGAGAAGATACTTATTGCTTACTCAAATCGCTAGACTGCACCCGGGATCGATCTCCGTCCCTTTGATTGTGAATCGAGTGCTTTACCAACTGAGCTATCGGGACCCCCGCCTAGGTCTATTGGTCTCATGTCATGGTCTACAAAGACAGTTGTTTCGTTCATTTCAGACGTTAATTATTGCTCCAGATTGTTTTATTCTCGTTTTTGCATGCTTGTCATGATGGATGTGGAATGACCCCAAAATGGTGAATATGCGAATAAAGAGAGAATTTGGATTTATGAAGTGTCGTTCCTTTTTTTTAATGTCATTTGTACAGAATCCAAGTGTGAATGGCTGTCGGATATTTGTATTGTGTTTGTGTGTTCACCTCATCAATAGAAACTTTATGACAATAAACTGAAAAAGTAGAGTGTGGAATTTTCCCACCTTGCCCTATATAATATGAACATTAAATCGCCCCAGATATCGAGGAATTTCTGTGATGCAATGGTAGTCTGACAGGAAACCTGGAGATCTCAGGTTCGATCTTCATTCAGCACTTAGAGTCTGGTGTCTCGGAGTCATCTTATTATATTATTATTATTCGAGGTCCGCTGATTGTTTTCAGGGGATGGGGGGTGATTTGTATTTTCCTCCCTGCTTTGATTGACATTTTTTCATGAACACCTTTGCCTTTTCATACTTTGATCTTACACCAGTACCTGCTCGCATATTTTTCATATGAAGAAAAAACATAATAAGTAGAGTGCAAGAAAAAAAAAGGAAAACTTTACGACGCTACTTCAATAAGAGGTAGAAACCAAAAATAATCGAAAATTTACAAACAATCAGAAAAAAACCTTACATTAATTCTTGCCAAATTTAATAGAATAATGCTTCATTGGTTTAGAAACTAGTTATGCCGTTATACCAAACTCGTATAAACATCACGATATCGAAAGTTTCCAAATTTGCGTCTTGTTTTAGCTATGCAGTTTACCAGTGTAAGAAGTTGCGCGTCTGGTTGAAAAACAAATGATCAATCGAGACAAAGTCTGGATAATTTTTTTTCTTTTTTTTTTTTTTTTTTTTTGCTTCTAACAATGCTACATAATTTTCTGTACGGGCAGAAATCATATTCGATTTATTTCCAATGATTAATATCCTTCATGTACCCTGATTGGAATCCCATGGACTACAGCATTTGGTCATTGCAGGTTTATAAGGGTGGTGCAACGTTTTACAGACAGAGTTAAAAGAGTCGATGTAAAATGCATAGGATCGACTCACTATTCAAGACATTTGGAAATCAATTGGATCGTGTGAAAAAAATGATACGGATTAGTCATAAAGTAAAATGAGGGATCGAAAGATCACATCACAATTTGATAATTACGGCTAAAATCTTCTAGCTATATGGCAGTTTTGAGTTGTGATTATTGAAACAACCGCGAATTAAACATTTTCAATAAACATTTTTAAAAATCTGTATAGATACACAAATTTGAATGATATGGTTTGATTGTGGTAAAATTTCATACTTATATAGTAGTAGTGATAGTAGTAGTAATAGTAGTAGTAGTAGTAGTAGTAGTAGTAGTAGTAGTAGTAGTAGCAGTAGTAGTAGTAGTAGTAGTAGTAGTAGTAGTAGTAGTATAGTAGTAGTAGTAGTAGTAGTAGTAGTAGTAGTAGTAGTAGTAGAAGTAGTAGTAGTAGTTGTTGTTGTTGTTGTTGTTGTTGTTGTTGTAGTGGTAGTAGTAGTAGTAGTAGTAGTAGTAGTAGTAGTAGTAGTAGTAGTAGTAGCAGTAGTAGTAGCAGTAGTAGTAGTAGTAGTAGTAGTAGTAGTAGTAGTAGTAGTAGTAGTAGTAGTAGAAGTAGTAGTAGTAGTAGAAGTAGTAGTAGTAGTTGTTGTTGTTGTTGTTGTTGTTGTTGTTGTTGTAGTGGTAGTAGTAGTAGTAGTAGTAGTAGTAGTAGTAGTAGTAGTAGTAGTAGTAGTAGTAGTAGCAGTAGTAGTAGTAGTAGCAGTAGTAGTAGCAGTAGTAGTAGTAGTAGTAGTAGTAGTAGTAGTAGTAGTAGTAGTAGTAGTAGTAGTAGTAGTAGAAGTAGTAGTAGTAGTAGAAGTAGTAGTAGTAGTTATTGTTGTTGTTGTTGTTGTTGTTGTAGTGGTAGTAGTAGTAGTAGTAGTAGTAGTAGTAGTAGTAGTAGTAGTAGTAGTAGTAGTAGTAGTAGTAGTAGTAGTAGTAGTAGTAGTAGCAGTAGCAGTAGGAGTCGTGTAGTAGTGTAGTAGTAGAAGAACCCCCATCGTTTCGAATTTGTTATTCTCTATTTGTCTTCTAGCACTTTCCTACTCACTTCATTTCTTGTTATTCTTAACATAAATGCCTGTACACCAGAGTTCTACAATATGTTACGGTAGACTTCTGTGCTGCACTCACTTTTGTGAACGCTCATAGAATGCAGCTTGGAAACATTACATTTAGCCGTGATTACGTGATTATTCTTTATACTCCGTATTCATCCGTTTGCATGCTGTACGGGAAGTGTTTTACTTTATTTGTTTGTTTTTGTTTTGCTTTTTATTGATCTCTATTTTCTTGTGTATCTTATTTTATAGACACACATTTGTTACCTTTTATGAAAAGGCATCAACAACATTGTTTATTACGACCTCGATATCCGATCCTCATTTTTTGTCTAATAGCAATATCAATTTTTCACTCAATTTCGACGGAATCTGTATGTCTTACTTAAGGTGTCCATAAAACTCACGACATCATTCTTTTCGTACTAAACGATTACATAAGAACGCCCGCCAATAAAAACCTTACCTTGAACCAGCAATAGCATGTTGTGAATGGATGGAATTTTCCGTGTAGACTTTTTTCTACGATATCCAGGTCGCCATGATCTTCATTTACTGACAAAGTCAATGTAATAAATCAACATTCCTTGGAAGTGAACATCGGATAGTTGGGAATTCGGATATACGACACAACTGTGAATCAATGTCTCAAATAGAATTATGTCGCCCTAGTTCTTGAAAATTAGAAGGTGAAAAGGTCGAAACTTGGGTCATATGTATTAACTGTGTTGAGGAGAATTGGGGGGAAAAAAGGGGGGGGGGGGACAGAGAGAGGAGGGCAACATATGGCTCAGTGGTAGAGCACTTGATTGTGATACACGGAGTTCCCTGGTCCAGTCGATATATTTTCTGACCCCTCTTTCCACCCAGCACTGGTTGTATACCTGAATCTGTTAGATTAGTTAACAGACCATTGCGACTAGCTCTCTAGTCCTAAGGGTAATAAACAATTTCTACTTTCTGCTTTTAAGAAACCGAATAAACTCTTCGGGGTCTAAAGGACTATTAATTAAGAGAAAGAAAAAAAGGAGAAAAGAAAAATGAAAAAAAGAAAAATCTTGAATGCAATATAGAAAAAATACAGATTTATTATATTTTAAATTTTAAAAATTATGTTTTTATATTTGCTACACGCTGACACATAATGCATGACATTTTAACCCTCTTCATTGACACAACGCTTTGGAATTAATATATTTACACGATGTGATCTTTGTTCAGGATAAAGAATCGAATATGGAAAACGATAAGATAAGAATAATTAAAAAGTCTAAAATACAAGATGTACGGTAGACTTTATTTTACTATTGAACAGTGTTTTTGTTTTGGTAGAATAATACATCGTGCACACAAAGAGTACAGACATTCAAAGATAAGAAAGAAGGAATGTATCGCACTGACACAACTTTAGGTGCACAAAAGTGAGTGGAACAAGAAATAAAGTGAGTGGGAAATACCAGAACACAATAGAGAATAAAAACTTCGAGGCAATGGGGGCTCGAACCCACGACTCGGAGTGGTCGATAGCGTAGACTGTAGAGTCACGATCTCCAAGGCCAGGCGGAGTTGTACCAGTAAGGTCGCGGGTTCGAGCCCCCATCGACGCCGCGAAGTTTTTATTCTCTGTTGTCTTCTGGCACTTTCCTACTCACTTCATTTCTTGTTATTTAGGTCCACAACTATCTTGACAAAGAGGAATTTATGATATTTATAATAAGAAATGAAGTGAGTAGAAAAGTATCAGATGACGATAGAGAATAAAAACTTCGCAGCGATAGGGGCTCGAACTCACGACCCTACTGTTTCGACAACTCCGCCTGGCCGCGAGAGGGTAGCTCTACAATGGACCATTGGTGCTATCCACCACTCCGATTCGTGGGTTCGAACCCCCCATTGCCTCGAAGTTTTTATTCTCTATTGTCTTCTGGCACTTTTCTACTACTTCATTTCTTGTTATTATCAACATAATAAGCGCCTGCTCCACTTATGATCTTTAGTTTTGCAAGCAAAAAGATGATTGTTGAACATTGTGTTCCATTAATTTATTGTATAATTTGATCAGTTCATAGGTTGTGAATCTTTAGTTATTGCTGTAGAAAATAATGTACAAAACTTAATATGACTGCTTTTTAAAAAGTACAAAATATCGAACACGGACGTTTCGGACCTAAATCATTCTTCAGCAAATTAAAAAATATTGAAAACGTTAATACTTTGAATATTTACCAGACGGTTGGAATTTTTTTTAAATGATGTATTCATTGATTTATTTTTTACAATTATGGAGAGCCCACAATATTGGTGGGAAATAATGGCATTTTACGAACGGGGTGCTCAGTGCTCATCTACTGTTGAAATTAACATAGAATCTTTTGAGCCATCAATAATAATGAATTATCCTTAATTTAATAGTGGTTTGCAAGTTACTCGTATATCAGTGTAAAAATATTTTATAATTTCTAGATTTGCCAGTAATTCTGCGCTCGTCGGTAAAGAAATTTAATATGGGGTGTAAACAACAATTTAATGCCCTACACTATTTGTGACCCATCGTCTCAAAACGGTATTGTGTCGGGATGAACCAGATACAAAAAAGCCGAAATTAATGCCAAACTGGACAATGACATGAATTAATAGTTTTGGTATCCTGAAATATGGTATTATCCTCAATAAAACATACAAACTCAATCTAAGTCTGGTATTTCTGGCTATAAATTCAATTGTTAGCATCTTGATAATCCCGACATAATACCGTTTTGAGGCAAGGGGTCACATTTTTCAAAAGAATAGATTACTTTTTTACAGTCCACAGCTTCTAGCAGCACAGTATCATTTTGATTTGACGGTAGGGTATTCGACTTACCTAAATCCTTATAGAGTCAGGATTATTTTTTTCTTTCATGGTTAAACATCTATTTTATTCGACCTGTTTATTTTGGGTAACTGAATCTGAGTAGGCTCCGATAGAAAGTACTTTTGTGAAAGATCAATGTTTTGACTAAAGGCTGTAAAACCAGTGTAGTGTTTGATCCATTTTACATTGCCGAGATGAATATACTTATTCTGGCTCTGAAGGCTTCAGCAAAGAGACAGTAAAACAGACTAAAAATAATAAAATCAAAAAAAATTAAAACGAAAGCGAAGCCCTTCATGACAAAAAGTGATTTAAGTCCTTCTATCGTCTCCCTCAAAGCATAGAATTAAACGAATGAGAATACGTACGAAGCCTAAAAAGTGTCCACCAATGAAAGCATTCAGCGCCATTTTGTTGTTGGCTGAGAATGTAGTAATTACCATTCATTCGGTATCTATGTCAACATAACGACACAAGAAAAACAACAAACAATATCAAAATCACAATAAAATGTTTCAGAACTGTTGCGTATATTTATGGCACAACGAAGCTGTCAAAAAATGAACTTAGAGAATGTGTGTAATCATGTATTATAATAACCTGTAATGTGTTTTCCAACACCACATCATCTACTACTACAACCACCACCATAATATCATCACTAACACTACTACTACAACCACCAGCCCCACATCATTATCACTACCACTACTATACACCACCACCAGCACATCATCATCACTACCACTACTACAATCACCAACCACATCGTCATCACTACCACTACTACTGCAACCACCACCACCTATCATCATCATTACCACTACTACCACAACCACCACACCACTACTACTACAACCACCACCACATCACTACCTCAACTACTACAACCACCACCACATAGCATCACTACCACTACTACTACAACCACCACAACCACATCGTCATCACGACCACTACTACTACAACCACCACCATATCATTACCATTACCACTACTATACTACAACCACCACTACCACCATTCATTACCATTACCACTACTACTACAACCACCACAACCACATCGTCATCACTACCACTACTACTGCAACCACCATTACCACCATATCATCACCATTACAATACTACTACAACCACCACAACCACATCATCATCACTACCACTACTACTACAACCACCACCACATCATCATCACTATTACTACTACAACAACTACAACCACCACCACATTATCATCACTACCACTGCTACTACTGCAACCCACCAC
This sequence comes from Berghia stephanieae, assembly GCF_034508935.2. NCBI lineage: Eukaryota > Metazoa > Mollusca > Gastropoda > Nudibranchia > Aeolidiidae > Berghia > Berghia stephanieae. The sequence goes on along the minus strand of NC_088363.1, from coordinate 55,157,965 downwards.
CATATCATCATCATTGAAATATTTTTTTTTTTAATTGAGCTTTAATAGTGCAATATCTACTAAATGTGCTCAAAGCGCTTTACAAAGGGTCCCTGGTCAACATTTAACATGTCGGACGGGACATGACGCCTGTTAGGCGATATTACAATTTTTCGGACAAAGACAACTCTGTTAACGGCCAGGTACTCATTTTACACCTGAGTACG
>NC_088363.1:55135259-55150259 GCF_034508935.2 Berghia stephanieae | reverse complement strand
ATGTAACTATGAGCTCCTGCATAGCTCAATATAAATTGAATTCTGTAAACGCGCTCTACAACAGTGTCCCGATAAACAGAAACAAAATGTATCATGAGATACATGGTGCCTGTAAGACTCGATTATTACAATTATTTTTCGGTATAGAGAACGCTGTTATAGGCCAAGGACTCATTTTACACCTTAGTACGGTGAGAATATAAACAAGAACCTTCGAATAAGACTCAACTTCTAGCCGCTAACAGCAAATGTCGAACCAGGACCAACCGGTCGAGTTTCAGAGTTTTCAACAAGTCCAGGGTTCATTTTAATAGATCGGTATACGAAGCTTTAAAAAAAAGGTTTTCAAACATAAATCTGATAGAGCATTCATTGTGTCAGTGCACGTTAGAATAAATGGTCAAAGTCGGTCGGTGACGAGACACCTACAAATGACCACAGGGTAAAAACGTACGTTATTTATCAAGAGATGTTGGCAAAAAGTAGGTTGTGAACTCCTGCCCCCTTGTTCTATATGACCTGATGTAAAAATCATTAGTGAATTGAGTCTATGTATGCTGGATTCTATTTAGCCTAACCCACTTTAACATTACCATCAAGGGGATAGTAAAAGATTGGACATTCAGGGTAATATCCACTAAACGTGCTCAAAGTGCTTTACAGGTTAGCCAACTGCAACATTTAACATAATGTAGACATGAAGCCTTTACAATTTTATTTTTCCGACTAAGCAACTGTTAATGCCCAGGTACTCATTTTACACCTGAATACGGATAAAGAATGTGAGTAAAGAGCCGTTTTCTTCCAAGGACTCAACTATGCGCGGCTCAGAGCGTGGCCTTCTTAAAGTTATGGCCTGACACTGACCAACAAATGACGTCAAAATGCCAGTCTTTTGCAACAAAAGAAAACAAATCGTGAGTTGAATTCAATAGTTCCACCAATGAAATGACTTGTTTCCATAAGCTCTACTAACGACAACTAACTAAGCGGTGCAAAAACCAAATAATGACGTCAAACTTCCAGTCCTTTTCGATTTCAGTGTCAGGCTATAACAAAACGATGGCAACGCTCAGAGCGGGACTCAACGTGGCCTTCGTAAGGTTATGGCCTGACACTGACTAAAATATGACGTCAAAATGCCAGTCTTTTGCCACAAAAGAAAATAAATCGTGAGTTGTATTCAATAGTTCAACCAATGAAATAACTTGTTTCCATGAGCTCAACTAACGACAACTCGCTAGGCGGTGCAAAAAACAAATAATGACGTCAAACTGCCAGTCCTTTTGGATTTCAGTGTCAGGCTATAACATAACGATGGCTACGGACTGAACCCGTAGTCTTCGTAAACTCATGGCCTGACACTGAACAAAAAATTACGTCAAAAGACAAGTCTTTGGCCGCAAAAGAAAACAAATCGTGAGTTGTATTCAATAGTTCAACCAATGGGATCATTTGATTCCTTGAGCTCTACTAACGACAACTCACTAGACGATTCACAAAACTTTAAAATGACGTCACACTATAGATCCTAGAGGGTTATTTTAGTCGGGCTATATGTGTTAACGATGGCTACGATTCAACCCGTAGCCTTCATTAACTTAAAGCCTGATACTAACCACTAAAATCCGTCATAAAAGAAGACAAAGATCACGTAAACAGTTAATTGTGAGTTTGCAATCGATTGGTTAACCAACAGAATCATTTGTTTCCGTGAGCACTTCTTACAACGCCTCATTTTTCACTTTCGTTTGGGGATCATCGTCTTCTTTTGTGACGTAATTTTGGTCAGTATCAGGCCTTTAGTTTACAACACGCCGAAACCCAGGACTTTCCGATTCCAAGCTTGGCCTTTGTAAACTCATGGCCTGCCACTGACCGTAGCCATCGTTAACACTGACCAAAAAATGACGTCAAAATGCCAGTCTTTGGCCACAAAAGAAAACAAATCGTGAGTTGTATTCAATAGTTCAACCAATGGAATCACTTGTTTCCATGAGCACTACTAACAACAACTCACTAGGCGGTGCAAAAAACAAATAATGACGTCAAAATGCCAGTCTTCTTGGGTTTCAGTGTCAGGCTATAGATAGAATGCGCTTGGCCAAGGAGTTCACAACATTGCCATCCGGAAGTATAACGGACCAACACACTTAAAACTCTGTGTAACCATGAACTTTTATAGCTCTGCGTTTTAATACAGTTTAGTGAGAACAACTCACAAACGCGGATGGCAAAAACAATAACAAAGGCCTGAGTGACGTCATCTGCATACTATCTATAACGTAACAATGGCTACGCACTGACCAACAAATGACGTCAAAAAAAACAAGTATTTTGCCACAGAAGAAAACAAATCGTGGGTTGTATTCAACCACTGGGATCACTTGTTCCCTTGAGCACTACTAAAGACAACTCACTAGGCGGTCCACAAAAATAAAAAAGACGTCAAAATATGGGTCTTAGAGGGTCTAAGCCAAGCCATCGTTAATATAACATAGCCTGACACTAAAACCCTCTAGGACTTATAGTTTGACGTCACTTTTTTAGGTTTATTCAGCGTCCAGTGAGTTGTTAGTAGAATTCAGAGAAACAAGTGATTCCATTGGTTGAACTGTTGAATACAACGATTTGTTTTCTTTTGTGGCCAAAGACTTTTTTTTAGCTCAGTGTCAGGCGATAAGTTGACGATGTCTACAGTCTTAGTATCAGGCTGTAAGTTAACGATGGCTACATCCCAGCGATGCGATTTGGGGGCTTCATTGAAGTCCAAAAGAGATTTCTATTTCTCTTGGTGAAAACGGCAGATTTGGAGTTATGACCTGGTCTAAATAATAAATGAAATCATGCAATCGAGAGATTAAAATGCTGGTTTATATAAACTTATATGAACTTCTGAACTCTGGTTATATGACACGAGATTTTCGTATAATTTGTTGGGTCTTTTTTTCTTTGTGCATTATATATATATATATATATATATATATATATATATATATATATATATGTGTGTGTGTGGGGTGTGTGTGTGTGTGTGTACGTGTGTGTGTGTGGTAAGTTTCTTGGGGTAATTGTTTGTTTTTGTTTTTGTTTGTGTTTTGTTTTGTTTTGTTTTTTTTTGTTTGTTTGTTTTTGTTTTTTGTTTTTTTTTGTTTTTTTCTGATTATGTATGTGTGTACATATATAATTTTGATCTTTATTTGGAAGCATAATATAAAGCACATACTAAAGTACCTAGGCAATTCGTCAAAAACATTTTATTATTCAATTTGGTATTTATCACTTTATGCAACATGTACACATTTTTCATCCCCTATAAATAAAAGGCCAAAATCATAATATTGATATTGTTTTATTTCAACAGTCATCATAATATCTTTAGCTGTGGTGTCAATCAAACGTCGTGTCATTTTCAAATTTTAGCTAAATTGTCACATCAACATTCTATTTAAAGTATTGTCAACTTTGTTAAACTTTTGTTTGTTTCCTTGATTTCTTTTTCTTTTTTTCCGTTTGTGTGTGTGTTATTTGTTATGTTTAGTTTTGACTTTGGTTTGGTTTTCTCGTTGGGGTTTGTTTTTGTTTTGTTTTTGTTTTTTTATTTTGGTTGGGGGGGGGGATGGGTATTTTGTTGTTGCTGCTGTATTGTTTTTGGTGGTGGTGGTGATGTTGTTGTTTTATTGTTGTCGTTGTTGTTGTTGTTTAGTCGTCTATTTTTTCTTCCGTTGCGGAATATTTGAATCAGATTGTTATAATTAATGGAAACTTGCCAAATATAAAGCCCATTAAGTTAGCATATTATTATTTTTTCTTCCGTTATGAAACATTTAAATTCAATGGAAATTTGCCAATCAACGGAAAATATTTCGTTCTCTCTCCTTCCCACTTTTTCCCTCCCACCTCCCTCTCTCTTCTCCCTTTTTCCTCCACGCACGACATGCGAATGTTTTGATATGAATTTCTCCATAATTTCATAGTACATGTACTATCAAAACTTTGTTGTAAATTTCATCCATTTTAAACCATTTAAACATGTGCGGCGTTGAGGATCCGGGGTTCGAGTCCCCCTCTGAGTGCCGAACTGTTGAGTTCTTGGAAAAGGCTCTTTAGTCACACTCTCTCACCTTACTCAAGAGTAAAATGAGTACCTGTCGGGGAGAAATGTGATATCGGCGAACAGGCGTCATCTCTCGTCCTACATGTTAAGTGTTGCTGTTTGCTAAAGGACCCCATGTAAAGAGCTTTGAGCACGTTTAGCGGATTTGCTTTATATAAATGCTTAAGTTTGTTTTTGTTTTCTGTTTTTCATTGTTATCACGAATATTATTTGGTGTTTATTTGAGAATTTTTCCAAAACAATTGATGACACAACAACATCATTAGATACTGCTCTGTCAAATTTGTAACAAAGGAACGTTCATATTTTCGAACAACTGCAAGCAGTTGTTGTTGATGGTGGTGGTGATGGTGGTGGTGGTGGTGGTGGTGGTGGCGGCGGTGGTAGTGTTGTATTTTTGTTGTTGTTGTTTATGTTTTTGTTTTGTTGTTGTTGTTGTCCAGGACAATACCGCACTTGTCAAAATCCAATGTTTTCAAAAGCGCTTAACAATCAACACGATCGATTAACAGGGAATAGATGACATATAGAATTAGTTTTATACTATTGTCCTTATTCATCAATGAGCCATTATATCCAGGCACACAATAAAGTTGTGCAACACGATACGCATGGGTTATTATCTTTACTATTCAACACTGCATTTAACATAATAATACATCACGTACACAAATACACAGGGGTCCGGATAATTCAATGAGTAGAGATCGACCCTGGGGTTTATGAGCACCCAGCATGGATTGGATAGCTGGGTCTATTTCACTGGACGAAAGTACTTTGCGATAGGTTAGCGTCTTATCCAAAGAGAAGCAAACAATTGTTACAATCCGTTTCGCGCTGTAGAAACCGGGATAACCTCAGACTCCATGGGCCTAGTGGTCCTGAAGGATTATCTACGTGTGTTTTTTAACACGGGAAACACGACCATTTGTGACCCATAGTGTCAAATTCGTAGTATATCGGAGTGATCGTGAAGCGATGCCTAAAATTGCGTTAATTAAAAATATTAAAACATTGACGTTTTGTATATATTTATTGAATAACAATGTGAAAGTGATTGTATGCTTCAATTTAATAAACATAAACATTAATGATGACGTTTCGGGTTTTCCCTTTATCAACAAAATAGGAGGAATGAAACACTACAGACGAATGAGATAATATATTATCTCATTCGTTGATAAAGGGGAAACCCGAAACGCCAACATTATGTTTTCGTTTATCAAATTGAAGCTTACATTCAATTTCACAATGTTATTTATTTCTTCGAGCTTCGAGCAGAAACATTTAGATACATTACATTGTATGTATTTATTGAAATTATAGTGACACATTTTCTCTCTCTCTCTCTCTCTCTCTCTCTCTCTCTCTCTCTCTCTCTCTCTCTCTTTCTCTCTCTCTCTCTCTCTCCCTCTCTCTCTATCTATCTATCTATCTATCTCGCTCTCATTGCTTTGTCTGGTGCAGCTTCGTTTACACTTTTTCAGATCGTCATTGAAACTCAATCAAATTGCTCAATTAAAACACATAAACTTAACCTAAACATACATATTCTCTGTTTTTCCTCTAAACATTCATATTCTCTGTTTTTACTATAAACTAGTGAAGAACCCGCTATATTTGTTGAAAGATGAAATCCATTTCGAACAGCAGTCAACTATTCTAATAATAATTATACTACTGCATTTTGGAAATTAACAACTATGTCCTTTTCAGCCATCATCGATAAAATCAATCCTGAAACAAAATCTGTAGATAGGTCTGCGCGAATGAATCCGGTATCAAGGTGGCCAGATAGCGATTCCCAAGGTCAAGGTCAAATTAAGAACCGAGCATTATAGCCTGTATAAAAAATATTCTAATTAACCAATTGAGTCCACGGATATCGATCTGTAAATAAATGGTTTTATAATTTTTCGTTCTGCCAGTACATACGTGTTTGTTAGCAAAATTTTAACATTTATTTGTAGCCTACGTAACAAAGTTAACCTCTAACCCATTTTTAAAAAGAATAGATTCAATTTTCAGCGTGAATATCACTCCGACATCTTCTCGTTATGAGACTGCAAATCGCATTCTTTTTCTTAAATGCAAATACCGTTGAGTTCTATTTCACGCAGGGGTCCTGAGTGCTCAGTTGTTAGAGCACTCGCTACACACGCAAGGGGACCAAGATCGATCCCGGGTGAAGTCGAGATTTTTTTCTGACCTCCCTGTCCATCCAGAAGTGAATGGATAGCTGAGTCTGTTAGATTTGGCGGAAAGTACTTTCATTAGACTAGCGTCCTATCCAAAGGATAGCAAGCAATTGCTATTGTCCGTTTCACGCTATAGAAACCGGGAGTAAACTCCGGTTCCATGAGCCCAATGGCTCTGAAGGACTACTCTATTTCACGCATACGAACTCATACGTAAATATTTATAGCATTGTAGTATCATAAAAGATTAAATCATGAATATCGCAAAAGGAGAACTTTCTTATCGGTAAAACGCCGCGTGCTCTGATCATTGCCTTCGTCTTTTGATAGACACATTTTTCATGGCGATCTCTCCACCGTTCTCTCTCTCTCTCTCTCTCTCTCTCTCTCTCTCTCTCTCTCTCTCTCTCTCTCTCTCTCTTCTCTCCTCTCTTCTTCTCTCTCTCTTCTCTCTTCTCTCTTCTCTCTCTCTCTCTCTCTCTCTCTCTCTCTCTCTCTCTCTCTCTCTCTCTCTCTCTCTCTCTCTCTCTCTCTCTCTCTCTCTCTACCTATGACTATTTCTCTGTCTCGTTCTCTTTCTCTCAATATTTCTCTGTTTTTCACTAGCAGATCTCCACATATGCACACACACACATATACACACACACACACACTCAGACATACACACGCATGTATTCAAATAAGCAAATACTCACTCCCCAAACCCCAATTCATCTCCGTTATACTTTCAACTCTTCACCTTTAACCCTTTAAAGTCGAGTTTGCATTTCCACTCTCGAGTCATAATATTCTCAGGTCATAACTGGCCACCAATCACCTATCCCTATTTCACTAAGAGAGCAATAACAGTGATACGACACATGAAACCCAAGTTGCATTACTGTTACTACAAGATATGAAGTGAGTAGAAAAGTGCCAGAAGACAATAGAGAATAAAAAATTTTTTCGCGGCGGTGGTGGGGTTTGAACCTGCGACCTTATTGGTACGACAACTCCGCCTGGCAGGTGAGAGCGTGGCTCTACCGTGTGAGCTATCCACGAACACAAAAATATTCGTTTCAAACCCAAAGTCATTTCTAGATCCCTCTCTCACCCACTTCTTGAGATCGCCGATTCGTTCGCCACCATCGCGAAGTAATTTTGACCAGCAGTTAAGCTTAATAGCCATATTCTCACACAAACATATAACATAGAAACGATTGAGACATTGAGTATGCTCCGTGTATGGGTGAATTTTTAATTCAGAAAGTGAGTGGAGCAGCACTTATGTTGGTAACAACAAGATATGAATGAGTAGAAAAGTGCCAGAAGACAATAGAGAATAAAATTTTTTTCGCGGCGGTGGTGGGGTTTGAACCTGCGACCTTATTGGTACGACAACTCCGCCTGGCAGGTGAGAGCGTGGCTCTACCGTGTGAGATATTACTGTTACTGCACCCTTCGTTGAAACGTTGTGATTGGGTTTTTAAAAACGTTTGTGTATGCACAATATCCATAAATGTGCTTATCGCTCTTAACAAGGAGTACAAAGCCAAATGCAACACCCACCATCAAATTCAACACATTAAGCCTGTAAGTCGCTTTTACAGCATTTTTCAACAGACAACTCCGTAACCGGGCCAAGTACTCCTTTCACACCTGAGTACGGTGAGACAATGTGAGTAGAGACCTTTTTTTCAAGTCTCGAAACATACAGGTCAGAAGGTGAGTGTCATAGCACAATATCACAAAGAAACACAATCAAGTTAGAGTAATATCGAACCCCGACTATAAAGAGTTAATTAAGGCCTCATAACTATTCCACTTCCACATCTCATTAAGTTCCATATTATTATATTATTTTACACCTGATAACGTGCACCCTGCTATTTAATTACGATCGATATATTCTAATATATATATATATATATATATATATATATATATATATATATATTTACCTCTCTCTCTCTCTCTCTCTCTCTCTCTCTCTCTCTCTCTCTCTCTCTCTCCTCTCTTTTTATTTATTTATTTATTTCTATCCTCTCACCTCCCCCCCCCCCACACACACACTCACTCTATTACTCTCTTTCTTCTTTCTCTCTTTATATTCTCCCCCCCCCCCCCCCCCCCTTCATTCACTCTCTCTCTCTCTCTCTCTCTCTCTCTCTCTCTCTCTCTCTCTCTCTCTCTCTCTCTCTCTCTTTATTTATTTATTTTTTTCTATCCTCTCACCTCCAACCCACACAAACTCACTCTATTACTCTCTTTCTTCTTTCTCTCTTTATATTCTCTTCCCCCCCCCCTTCTTTCACTCTCTCTCTCTCTCTCTCTCTCTCTCTCTCACTCTCTCTCTCTCTCTCTCTTACTCTCTCTCTCTCTCTCTTTCTTTTCTTCTTTTTCTTTCTCTCTCTCTTTTCTCTCTCTCTCTCTCTCTCTCTCTCTCTCTCTCTCTCTCTCTCTCTATCTATCTATCTATCTATCTATCTCTCTCTCTTTTCTTTCTCTTTCTCTCCCCCTGTATATGTGTATAATATGTGTGTGTGTGTGTGTGTGTGTTGCTCGCTCTCTCTCTTTCTCTCTCTCTCTCTCTCTCTCTCTCTCTCTCTCTCTCTCTTTCTTTCTTTCTATATATATATATATTATATATATATATATATATATATATATATATATATATACACATATACAACTATTTATCTATCTCTTTTCACGTTTACCGCAATACGATAGACGTCTAGTTATAATGTTCCATAAAACCTAAACAATTACCTAATGCAGTAACTTCTAGCACCCCTATCAAATATCACAACAATATTATTACCTACAAATCAATATGCAAAACTTATCACACCCAAAGTCTAAGCACTCTAGGCTACATTATATATAGACATTATATATGAATGTGAATGTGGAAAAAAAATCCTAAAATTCCCATTACTGTATATAGAATCCAATCTGCAGATATTACTGTTGTTGTACTATAGCTCATGAGTACAACTTGGCCTATATGTGCTAAAAGCTAAAGGGGATTTTATATATTATATCTGATGAGCCGTAGCACGTCAAAACAGTAATGTCTGCTGATTGGATTCTATATACTGGATTTTTTTTTTTCACATTCACTGATAAATTTATCTTTTTTTTTATTTTTTCACTTTTTTATCTATTCATTCACTCGTTTATTAATTTTCTGGTGGGAGAGCACGTTTAGTGGATATTACGCTATATAAAAGCTCAAGAAGAGTGGAGTGGGAGGGGGGGGCGGGGTAGAAGCAGATTGTTATATATATATATATATATATATATATATATATATATATATATATATATATATATATATATATATATATATCAAACTCGTCACCACGCCTTATACCTTTTGGAATAATAAATATAGATACATAACCACATACGGTCGTTATCTTTATATGAAAATCTTCCAGAAACATTGCTATTATCCCGCACTACTCTTCTTCCAATACCAATTAGTTATTAGGTAATCCAATATCCTGTAGCATGCGTATCATCAAAGCCTTGATTATCGGGTTTTCTCTGGCATTGTTTTTACATGTTACTATGGCAACGAATTTATTTAGAGAGCTACAATTATGATAATTATGATAATTCTACATTGTGCTCATGCATTTATTTTAAATAGACTTGCACAGATTTTTATAGGATTAATACTGGTACTCCGTCTTAAAACTTTATACTTTTTATTTCCTTCTGAACCATTAGTCCCAAGGAGCCGGAGTTAATCCCGGTTTCTATACCGCGAATTGTACAATATACGATTCTTACACTCTTGCTTTTTGGAATTCCGGACGTGGAATTACTATATTATTCTACCCCTCAATCGATTCCGATTTCGACATCTCTGAGTAAAAGAAATTTTCAAAAATATTTAAATGATATTTCTTATTAAAAACATATAATTTTAGTAAAATTTAAGGTTTGATTATTTGACGTTACACATGATAATTGTAAACTTGATATCATTAAGGGTTACTATTAGAGAGAGGGGTAGAATAACAGAAATTATTTGCTACCCTTTGGATGGAACGGTAATCTATCGCAAAATACTTTCCGTTAGATCTAAAAGGCACAGTTACCCAATCACTGCTGGGTCACAAGGGGAGACGGGTCAGACAAAAAATCTCGACTTCGCCTGGGATCGATCTCGGTCCCTTTGCATGAGAAGCGAGTACTCTACCAATTGACCTATCGGAACCCTTCAATTTAATTTAGATACTGAAAACTGAATTTAAAGAATAAATGAATAAACAAGGACTTGATTAAAGCTAATCTGTTTTATCAATGGAAAAGGTCATCGTCTCTTGAATCGCGATAATGTGAGATATCATACCTCGAATAACATTAATCTTTACATTTTCTTTACTACTTAAAGATATCTGTTGTTGTTGTTGTTGTTGTTGTTGTTGTTGTTGTCGTTGTTATTTTTGGGGTTTGTTTTGTTTTGTTTTTGTTTTGATTCTGTTTTTGTTATAATTTTGGGGCTTTTGGGTTTTGCTTGTTTGTTGTTTTTTGTTTTTGTTTTTTTTTTTTTTTTTTTTTTTTTTTTTTGGGGGGGGGTTGTTGGTTTTTTGTTTGTTTGTTTTTGTTTTTTGTTTTTTTTTGGGGGGGGGAGGTATTGTTTAGGGGTTTGTTTTGTTTTAGTTTTTTGGTTTCTGTTCTGTTGTTTTGTTTTTGTTTGGTTGGTTGTCTTTTATTTGTTTGTTCTTTGCTTGTTATTGATTGTGTTTTATTGTTTTGTTTTGCTATGTGTTTTTATGCTTGCTTCTTTTTTATATTTATTCCATCCATGAGATGAGTTGCCGTCAGACTTAATTGACTGTTGTTCTGTAATCTCACAAAATAATATTTTGGCCAGAAATCTTTAACTTCAAACATCGATGATCACGATATCCTCAAACTTGTTTAAAACGGGGGGGGGGGGGGGGGGGGGGGGGGTTATAAGTTGCCGGTTCTTTTAATCTTTCGGATTTCAACGTTAACTTGTTCCAAGTCAAAATGAGAAAAGGTGTTTTATTGGAATGAATCTTTTAATAGAAGGAACAAAGTTAACGCCACTCAGGTCTCTGTTCTTGTATTTAGACACCCATTTTAATGATTAGTTCTCACTAAATTATATCAGTCAGACTATAAACGTTCAAGGTTACACATAGTTCATGTGTTGGAACTTTATATAGGGATGGTGTATGTTGTGTGTTGTGTTCTACTTCAAGGCATCAATAGTAAGAGCAGTAATAAAGATACACAATGTCCTAATGACACTGCCAAGCAAGTGCAATTTTATTTGATATAAATAGTATGCGCTTGGCTTAGAGACTCACCCGGAAGTATAGCGGACCAACACATAAATCTCTGTGTAATCATGAACTTTTATAGTCTGGATAATACAGTTAAATGAGAATACGCTTCAACAGTCGTGACGTCACTTCCCCCATAATGACGCAAAGTAACTTAGTAACTATCGAAACAATGGCGGACGCCCTTATGAAATATTTCTCCGACGAGCATAAAAGTGTATCCAGAGGAGAATAACATTATAAATCTGATCATGTTTTGACTTTTATACATTCTGATCACATGACATATGAAAAGTTCTAGCCAGAATGAAGAATAAAAAGTACCGAATTTTTGTATTGAACCACGCTGCTCGCCGTTGCTGGGTGACGTGACATCAGACTATTAAATCCAATTACTCATAAACGTGGATGTCAACAAAAAGAACAATAACAAAGACCCAAGTGACGTCAACTTTATTATATTTATAGATAGAATGCGCTTGCCCAAGGAGTTCACAACATTGCCATCCGGAAGTATAACGGACCAACACACAAACTCTATGAACTTTTATAGTCTGGTTAATACAGTTTAGTGAGAACAACTCACAAACGCGGATGGCAAAAACAATAACAAAGACCCAAGTGACGTCCTCTTTATTATATTGATGGCTGGTGTAGATAGCTATCTACGACTATGTACAGTTGAATGTCCTGGCATATCGACACAAGACCATAAAGTATAAAATAATATTTTTATCATATCAGTTAATTCAACTCTAGCTCGTTTATCATCGCATCAGGTCGTATTACATTTCCAACTGTATATTTTAATTTTCATAATAATAACCAGTAGACTGCAGTACTTTGGAAAGATGCGTATTTAAAAATTTGGCCAGAAAGATCGTCCTTCAACTATCGATCGATTTAAATGACCCTCATCTTGACAAAATCTCTCAAACCTGGGACTTAGATAGTCCTCGCGAGGTCCCAGGTTTGAGAGATTTTGTCAAGATGAGGGTCATTTAAATAGACCTATAGTTGAAGGACGAGCTTTCTGACCAAATGTTTAAATATGAGTCTTTCCAGAGTACGGCAGTTAGATAGTTACATGTATACACAGACAATATAGATTGTCATTTTATGTGAAACTATATATTATCTCCCGGGAATTGCCATTCTCTTTAATTATTTTAATTTTTTTTATATCTTGGGTTAAATTGTTTAATTCAGTCATTCTCTGGATAATTTTAATGTTACATGAAAGTTCATTGTTTATTTTATAGCTTATAGGATAAATTTTCCTTTTACCATTTTTTTTGTTTGTATTTGTTTGACTGTTATTGATTATTTGTCTTTTGGTTTGTTTTTTAGGTTTCTTTTTTTGTTGTTGTTGTTGGTTTGCTTTTGTTTTGTTTTTTTTGTTGTTTTTGTTTTGTTTTTGTTTTTTGTTTGTTTTTTGTTGTTTTTTTTTTTTTTGGGGGGGGGGGGGGGGTTGGGTTTTTGCTATTGCTTTTTGGGGGGTGGTTTTTTTTTGGGGGGGTGGGGGTTGTTTTGTTTTGTTTTGTTTTTGTTATTGGGGGAATGAATATTATTTTTATTACGCATTATATTCTTGGTTACCAAGGTGATCAGTATTCATTGCTTTCTACAAATTAGATTTTATTTCTAAAAAGACTTTGGTGCTAAAGAAGCGCTTGTGTTTTGCCATCCCTATCTGATGAGCAGTGGGTTGCCTTTGCGACATCGTTCTTTGTCAACTTGTGACCCATAATGTTACTATGACATTCTGTGTAACAGCCCAGGTGTGAATAAGAATCAAGTTAGCTGGTTATGATAATACAGAAATTTATATCGGTCAATTAAATTGTATTTTATTGGCAACGTGCCATCCCATCGACTCACATTATTGTTTTATTTTATTTTGTTTTGGTTTTGTTATTTAACTTGTTTTGTTTTGTTGTTGTTGTTTTTTTTTTTGTCATTGTTATATGCTTGTTTGTTTTTTTTAGTTTAGTTTTCTTTTTGTATTGAGGGGGAGGGTGGGTGTGCTTGAGGGAGAGGTGTTGTATTGTTTTATTGATTGGCTATTTTGTTGTCTGCTTGTGGTTTGGTTTGTTTTTGTTCCTAGGTTTGTGTTGTTTTGTTGTTTTGTTTTGTTTTGTTTTTTTTGGGGGGGGGTTGTTGGGTTTTTGTTGTTTGTTCTTTTGTTTGTCTGTTGTTTTTTTTTTGGTTTGTTTTTTGTTTTGTTTTGTTTTTTGGGGAGGAGGAGGGTGTTTTGTTTTGTTTGTTTTTTTGACCAGTCAAAGAAATGATAAGGTCTATCCACAATTGAACAGTAAGACTGTAAGCCAATAACTTACACTTTGTGTCTTGTTTTGACACCCCGAGGGAACCCATCATGGGTGTTCAGTTGATTGGCCACTCGGTCTCACAATCCAAGAGATTGGTGACAACGGCAGGCAATGTTTAACGTAGCCATTATTGCAGAGCTAAAAGTTAATAATAATTTTTTGCCTCTGGTGTTGAGACCTCAAATAAGTCACTGTGGACACATTATTACCTCATTCGACTCAAGTGTCTAGGAGTACACTTTTTTTAAATATCGAAATGATTTATTTAATCCAAAGCTATGATTCTGCAGTAACTCATATAGTTAAGGTTCCATTCATATGGGATCGTCAAGATTTAGGGTTTGAGTAAAAATGCAAAATTAGTCATATGGAAATATTTTTATGCGGTCATATAAGTAGTACTTAAATACCGAAAAACAAACGTTTACGAGAAGAAGAAGAAGAAGAAGAAGAAGAAGAAGAAGAAGAAGAAGAAGAAGAAGAAGAAGAAGAAGAAGAAGAAGAAGCATATTTCTATAGCACCTTTCGTCGAAACCTCAAAAATAAATTAATTAACTTTCCTATAGTGAGAAAATAAAAACTTGTTATTTCTTTCTTTAGTTTGAATTGGATATTGGGTTGACTTATACCAATTGTCACATAGTCACCGCAGGGTGAACACGAAGTTAATCTTGGTGTGAACTGAACTCCATCAATATGTATTCCAAACCGACACTCAACTAAATGAACTCAAATCGGACCTCTTAACATAACAGTGACCTGTCGTCGCGAGTTGGTAATATGTCGGGGAGGGGGGGGGGGGGAATTTGATGCCGAAAAAATGAATTTACAGTTAAAAAATTGGCTAGAAATGCGAGACTGTGGGTTTCACCGTTTGCAAACAAAAAGTATTTATATTATACCCCCCCCCCCCCAGCACCCACCCCACCCCTCCCCCGCCCAAGAAAACAAATAGTTTTTTTATTTTATGTCTTTATTCAAATTCAAGTTTCAGCATCTAGATCATCCCAATATAATGCCGTTTAGAGGCAGTGGGTTACTTA